>NW_024879381.1:346755-496580 GCF_018340385.1 Cyprinus carpio
GATCAGAGTTCACAATTCCAGAGGTAAAACTGGACTCCTACCCATCAAAAATCATTGACTGTTAAAGGGATAGTTCACACCCAAAAATGAAAGAAAATTCTGTAATTAATTACTAAGCCCTCATAATAAGTTTCTAAACCTGTAAGACCTTCTTTCATCTTCAGAACACATATTAAGATATTTTGATGGAATCTGAGAGCTCTCTGACTCTCACATAGACAGCAATGTAATTATCACGATCAAGGTCCAGAAACATAGCAAGGATATCGGTAAAATAATCCATGTAACATCAGGGGTTCAACCGAAGTGAATTTTTATGAGTGAAACTCTGAGGAATACTCTTTTTGTGTGCAAAAGAAAACGGGTTTAGAATGACTTCTTCTTATGGGTTTAGAACGACATGAGGGTGAGTAAATTAATGACATCATTTTCATTTTAGGGGGAACTATCCCTTTAACTACACAGATAAAAAGAAAACATTAACCCTCAATTAGTCCTTAGTTTTTTTTTTTTAATTGGCTCCCTTCATTTTCAACATTTTCAACATTTTCTATCTGTATTCACAAAAAAAAAAAAAAAAGGGGGGCTCGATTTTGGTTGTTCTTATGGGTATGCCTATGCAAAAGATTTTTGGTAACACTTTCTATAAAGCCCATATTTTATACAGTATAAGGGTATTCTTAAGCATTATAATGAATGCATGATGCATATAAAATAAAAATAAACACTAATATCCCTATATAATTCTTTTTAAACAGTTTTTAGGTTTTTATAATATTACTTATTTGTGGTTATATCTTTTTAGTGTTAAATGATTTATCAGACGTGAACATTTTGCTCCACTTAACTGACATGGATTATTAGTTATACATATTTATAATGTAGTATAATCTCATATCTTGCCATTTTATCATGCTACTGGGCGTACTTAAAGCAATCAAGCCCACTATAAATAGTTATATAACACTAATAAATAATATTTTTCCCTCAAACATTCATTATCAGATATCAATCAGATGAATGTTAATAAGGACACATTTTGCTTTGACTATTTTTAAACTGTTTATCAGTTTTGATATTTTGCTGAACCCTTAGACGCTGTTGATAAGTAAACTCTGCAAATAACACGTTCAACTAGAAGTCATAGGCAGAGTATTAGTAGTATAGTCTACTAACTATATGCTAACACTTTATTTTTGAATGGTTTCCCCAACAGACAAACTGCCTATAAGCAACTTCGCAAGTACATCAAAAGCATTCTTCCTACCCTAACTAACATTAACCTAAGCCTACTAATAGATCTAATGAGAATACAGGTGACATGTAGGTGCCAAAGTGCTTATAGCAAAGAGAATAAGGGGAACCATACCAGAACCATAAAAGGGAACCTAACCAATATAAACATTTGCATTTTTTTTCAGTTGAGTTGAAATTCTTAACTAGTCAAAATCGCAAAGATGAAGCTAATTTAAGCTCACAGGGAACCACTCAAATAAACTTCCACACATATAACCTCCTTAATAAACAATGTGTCAAAAATATATAGTCCAGATAAATGTAAAAAGTAGATTTAATATGGTGTTCATTGTGTGTTAGAAATAATCACAATCCTAAAAGTTATAACCACAAATTGCATGAGCATTATATTGTTTTATAACTGATATGATTATTTATAAGATGATATAACAGATTAGAAGTGTTTTTTATAAATTGCATTTATGCACTTCATATTAGGTATTATGATTTCAAAAAAATTTTTTTTTTTTGTTTTTTGGGGGGGGGGGGAGGGGGGGGGGGGGGAGTCTGGTTCTTTATTTGTAAATAATAAATAATAAATTTAAATTTTTTTAAATAATAATAATAAATAATAAGTAAAATAATGAAATAAATTCAGCATTAAATCTTGAAAGATTTCCAAACAAAAAATAATCATTTGTTTTTTATTTAGATTTTTAAGTGAATAAAATTGTTTACATTATTTTTACTTTTTAGATTTGAAAACGAAACAATCAATGGTTGAACCTGCACTCAAGTGTTGTAGGTCAACAACTGGGTGTGGCATGTCTGGCAAATTTATTGTGGCATTATTGCAAAAGCAGGCACTTCAAATACCTCCACACAAACAACAACAAGAAAAAAAATTCTAACCTTTGATAAAAAATACTGTGTTTGTTGTATGGTATTATAACGTATATATTTTTGTATTATATATATGTATATATCAGAAAAGTTGTGGCAGAAGCAGTGGGCCACTTCCAGAAAAATGAATGGATCTCTAGGTGCCTCCTGTGCGGACATATATATGTTCATTCCAACACCTAGTTCTTTCAAAAACTGCAATTTCTACAAGTTTTTCTTCTAACCAGCAGGATGGCTACACCTAAATCCTAACACTCTAGATCCAATCCAGAAGCTGGAACTTAAATCAATTTTGGAAAGGATTTATTTATTTATTTTTTTTTTTCATAAAAATGTAATATTTCATATAAACTAATGGTGTAGTTGAGGAATTTTGTGGTAAATAGGTACAAAAGTACTTCATATCTCCCAAAACACAGCTTTAATGTATAGATGAGAAGTAAAAAAAAAACAAACACACAAAAAATTATATATTATTTGTGTATGATTAAAAGTGTATATATTTTTTACAATTACTCTATCACTTGTGGAGTAATACTGACACCCCAAAGACCAGATTTGTAAACAGGAAATGAGAGGACGGTTTGAGGGGTAAATAAAACATCAGACAATAAAATCATATAATCATAGAGTTACAAACAATCTACCAGCAGGTGCTGCCGGAATGATTAAAGAAGATTGTAATATTTGATTTGTCATTTTTGATTACTTAAATCACTATGAAATAAAAAAAATGACAGTTTCTTATATATTTAAATATATATGTGCCTGTGTAATCTTTAATCAAAATAACCTCTCGTCTCCCTTTACCGATGGCATCTCTCCTCTTCCCCCGATGACACCAAGTCTTTGCAGTAGGGTGGGTACAACTTGTCACTGACATGAGTTCTACCAATAATGGTTTTAAAATTCCCACCCTACATTTTCTTTTGCTCAGGTCCGTACAGGTCCTTGCGACTAACAGTCATTTTCCCCCAGAAAAGGTTTAATCGCGATTTACAAAATGGTCTTATGAAATAGAGAGGTGTTTGGGAGCCAAATGAGCCTACCTCCTTTAGTGGACTTTGCTATCCTAGGAACTACCAAAAGTCCAGCGTTTTGTGACCTTAAGAGCGTGATGGATTGTTAGCGTGGTATATAAGACTAGTTAGGTACGCAGGAGCTAAACCATTAGTAATAAGTAATAATATTTTGTTGTATTTTCTTGTCAAAATAATGGATTTCATTTAGAATTATTCAGCTTTTAGAACAATGCGCAAATGGCAATTTCATTGGCTGGCGCTCATCTCAGCAAATCAGTTCACCAAACGCAGTACAACATGATTAATATTCATCAACCCAGCAGCTCATAAATTCGTAGTGCATTGTATATTGTTAGTATTGGTGAGTAGAATTAGTTAGTAGTATTATCTTTTAATACTAATTAATATTATCTATTACTATTATTTTTTTTTACAGAAACCCTGAATGATCAACAATATCTTAAGCATCACCAACAGTAAAGTTCAGTTAAAATGACAAATATACATTCAAACATGATTAACAAGTTTTAGTTCTAATCATTAAAGTTCTATCATTAAATTGTGATTAATTATCATAATACCATAATATAATTCTTGATTGACTAAGAAGCTAAGATTTAAGAAGCTGTGCCATTTTACAAAGATAAGCTGATTGGAATCATGTGCATGTTTTTGTGACATATCAGGACACAACTTTGTATAATGAACATGGGTATGACACAGGTTTTTGCAAGCGAGGGAGGGTGACTTATGAGGACATAACCCATGTCCCCATTTTTCTAAATGCTTATTAACCATACAGAATGAGTTTTTTTGAGAAAGTAAAAATGCACAAAGTTTCCTGTGAGGGTTAGGGGTTAGGTGTCAGGGTTAGGTGTAGGGCAATAGAATATATAGTTTGTACAATATAAAAACCATTACGCCTATGGGATGTCCCCACTTTTCACAAAAACAAACATGTGTGTGTGTATCAGTCTGGCAAGTAAACTAAAAGAATGTACTAGCCAATGGCAATTATATTGCCAAGGTGTGCGTAGAGGGTTGCCTAAGACGCTCCCAGAAAAATATTTCCAATTATTAACAAAGAGCAGTTTCTGTTCTTCCCACCATGACAATAACCATTCATTTAAAGTAAAAAGAAATGCAGATAATGAGCAGTTGATGGTATTACTGACAGGAGCATTTGACAGCCAACAGTCTTCGGTGAACAAACCAAATGAAGAGCATGATGACTATTTCCTGGAGGAAGACTCGAGCTACTGTTTCTAAGAAAATGACACCAACACATACATACATACATACATACACATGCACACACACATAACATGTAATTAAAAAAAAAACTGCCACTTGTTATCTCACAATTTTGACTTTCGAACAAAATTAAGACTTTATATCTCACAACTCTGACTTCATAACATGCAATTGTGACTTTATATGAAAGTATGTCTTTAAAACTCACAATTGTGAATTTACAATTCTGAGAAATAAAGTCAAAGTTGTGAGTTTATATCATGCAATTCTGACAAAAAGTCATCATTTTGAGAAAAAATTTTGTGATTAAAAGAACAGTTACTTTTTAAATGTTATTCACTGATGGAAATGTGCTTTCATACAAGATCAAAAATATTTTTAATCTCTGCGTTGCATAATTGCACAAGTTTAAAAAATGCCACAATCTACTATAAATTATTATTTTATTTATTTATTATTAATTGATTGTTTGATTGATTTATTCATTCAACTTTCTTTCTTTATTTATTTTTTATTTTATTACACTCAAGTTTCCATGTCCTTTATTCTTTCCCTTATTATCCACATTTGTCCTGTATTTTCCATTTCTGAAGTTGGCAACCCTAGCAACAGATGACAACCCCTCTTATGCTGAAAGGAGTTTAATTACCAGTAGGTTGATTTATTATGCAGACCTGGAAGGTTCTATTTTCACCCTTTTGACCTGCAGAGGTTCTTCATTACAGCAAAGGGAACCAAGAGCATTTATTTAATAAAATCAACATTATTACTATTATTTTAAATATTTTGAAAATGAAGATTCTATTCATTTTCCTCTTGATTTTGCCCTACCACGGTAAGACATTTAAATGTTAGATACTCTTCAATTTCCACCTATAATTACGTTTTATTCGGTGAAGATGTATTATTATTATTATTATTGTATTATTATTATTATTATTGTATTTTTGCCAGCAGTGTGTGTTTTGATTGACCATTGTAGACATTTATTTGCTTTAATCTCACGATGTGACGCAATTACAAATATTTTAGTTTCACTTTCGTTACGTAGACATTATGGCAAAAATATCGAAAATGGGGACCCTCTAAATGCTCGGGTCAAGTGAATTTTGCAATATTCATGTATTTTTAACTGCGTTATGCGTTATGATGCTCCTAATGCCATAGCTTGATTTACCGTTGATATATTTTACATAGGAAGTAATCAAGCCTACACACAGGAATTTATCTTTGTTTTTGACAGAATTGAGCGTGACAATAGGCTGTTTCCATGCATTGAAAATGTTTGAAAGTTGGATGATTAAACGGTCCGTGTACTTTTGCGTCCATTCGTTTTTCGTTTTTTAACCCAGAAATGAAATACGGAAGATGCGGTTTCTTCTTTAATGGTTTAAACACTGATGAACAGAATAAGCAGACACAAACTAATTTCCATTATTCAAAATTCGCATTTCATTAAAATTAGTAAAAATTATATAAAGCTTGTTTTTTTTATGTATATAAATGCTAAATTTAATTTCTACCATTTTTAGCGTCTCTATACACACGCTAGAGCCCTCTCGCTCTACTGACGTAGCTACCATAACGTAGTTTTATAAAAAAAACTTTTAGCTTCGATATTTTTATAATCTTAAACATACTGTACACATACTGGTTAAAAAAATGCAATTTTGTCTGCTAAATGCACAAATGTAAATGATCTGAAAGTTACTGCCCTATTATGTGCCATCCGAGGTTCACGAGTTCATGGATTGTTTTACAATAGGATTAATTTTTTAGGGAGTCTTCTACAATAGGTAAACAATGCATTTTGTTTTTCATGATGCTGTTGGACCAGAGTGAGCCAGGCGCACCGCTGCATCTGCATATAAAAGGACCGCTTCATAAACCAGAGAAAGTGAACATGTTAGTTATTCTTGTGGACAACAAAACAACCATGCAAGTCCTGGCAGGACAGCCAGTTTAGTTTTCAATTTCTTTTTTGTTTTCAAAAAGCTTGTTATCTTTGCTGTGTTCCCCTCATTGGAGCACATTTCGCATTTATCACAGAAATAAAACGCCATTGAGACTTTCTTCATTATTATTATTTGTTATTGTTTGTTTTTTATTTGTTTGATTCCTCACTGATGGCTAAACATTCTGTAATTTATTAGTCTGTGTATAAAATAGCACGTGGAGCCATGCCTCTTTGAAGGTAATTTACAGTATATTCTATATATATTATATATATATATATACTTTAACATGTTGTAATTTAAGGGGATTTGACTAAATAAATAGTGGCTGGGAAAATTAGATTCCCACGTAATTAGTTACTTTAATTTGGATATAAATTAAGACATCAATTAAAGACATTTTTATGAAAGTATTATTTTATTTTGATTTGAAGTGCAAGTTTTTGTGTTGGTCAAATCTGGACACAAATAAATAATTTTGTTGCTCATGCTTGCTTCCTATAATAGCTTGACCAGTCAAATGAAAGTAATTAGAATTATCAAAATTATGCAATTAAATGTTAAATACTGTAAACGGAGACATGGTCTGAAAAACTGTCAAATTCAGATTTATGTAGCTTATTGGTTTAGTGAAAAAAAGGGTTTTTACAAAGTATAGCACTCTGATACTTAAGTGCTGAGCATTGTCACATAACATCATTTTTACTAATGTTTAACAGCTCAATGTTGTATGCAGATTATATGAAAATTCAATGTAAAGCCAAACCAATCCAATAATGTTAACACCAACTCACAATTCAGTATGAACACATTGGAGTCTAGCCTAATGATACACAACTTATGACAGTATCATGTTTTATTTAATTTGTTATATATTTATTTTTAATGTAGCCTATTAAAAGTACCATTCTGGCAGCAAGAACGATCTGGAACTACAAACCTGATTCCAAAAAAGTTGGGACACTGTACAAATTGTGAATAAAAACAGAATCCAATGATGTGGAAATTTCAATATTTTATTCAGAATACAACATAGATGACATATCAAATGTTTAAACTGAGAAAATGTATCATTTTACGGGAAAAATAAGTGGATTTTAAAATTCATTCCATCAACACATCTCAAAAAAAGTTGGGACAAGGCCATGTTTACCACTGTGTGGCATCCCCTCTTCTTTTTATAACCAGTCTGCAAACGTCTGGGGACTGGGGAGACAAGTTGCTCAAGTTTAGGAATAGGAATGTTGTCCCATTCTTGTCTAATACAGGCTTCTAGTTGCTCAACTGTCTTAGGTCTTCTTTGTCGCATCTTCCTCTTTATGATTGTGCGCCAAATGTTTTCTATGGTGTGAAAGATCTGGACTGCAGGCTGGCCATTTCAGTGCCCAGATCCTTCTTCTACGCCGCCATGATGTTGTAATTGATGCAGTATGTGGTCTGGCATTGTCATACCTTTCAGCATTGATGGTGCCTTTCCAGATGTGTAAGCTGCCCATGGCAACATGCACTCATGCAACCCCATACCATCAGAGATGCAGGCTTCTGGACTGAGCGCTGATAACAACTTGGGTTGTCCTTGTCCTCTTTAGTCCGGATGACATGGCGTCCCAGTTTTTTCCAAAAAGAACTTCAAAATTTGATTCGTCTGACCACAGAACAGTTTTTCCACGTTGCCACAGTCCATTTTAAATGAGCCTTGGCCCAGAGAAAACACCTGCGCTTCTGGATCATGTTTAGATATGGCTTCTTTTTTTGTCCTATAGTTTTAGCCAGCAACGGCGAATGGCACGGTGGATTGTGTTCACCGACAATGTATTCCTGGTTGATATTTGTTCTTCCATGTTGTGAATTCCATTACAGTAGCATTCCTGTATGTGATGCAGTGCCGTCTAAGGGCCCGAAGATCACAGGCATCCAGTATTTTTTATGGGGCCTTGACCCTTACACACAGAGATTGTTCCAGATTCTCTGAATCTTTGGATGATATTATGCACTGTAGATGATGATAACTTCAAACTCTTTGCAATTTTTCTCTGAGAAACTCCTTTCTGATATTGCTCCACTATTTTTTTCGCCGCAGCATTGGGGGAATTTGGTGATCCTCTGCCCATCTGACTTCTGAGAGGCACTGCCACTCTGAGAGGCTCTTTTTATTCCCAATCATGTTGCCAATTGACCTAATAAGTAGCAAATTGGTCCTCTAGCTGTTCCTTATATGTACATTTAACTTTTTTCGGCCTCTTATTGCTATCTGTCCAAACTTTTTTGGAATGTGTAGCTCTCATGAAATCCAAAATGAGCCAATATTTGGCATGACATTTCAAAATGTCTCACTTTCCACATTTGATATGTTATCTATATTCTGTTGTGAATAAAACATAAGTTTATGAGATTTGTAAATTATTCCATTCCTTTTTTACTCACAATTTGTACAGTGTCCCAACTTTTTTGGAATCGGGTTTGTAAATTAAGATTAATGTTTTGGCAAATTATGTGTTTATTGAACCAGTCAGATAAGAGTAGATGGAGAGTCACTGAGAGCCTCATTTGATTGGCTACAAGAAGAAGGTGGACCCGCCCTCCCCCTCACGCTTGCAAAACTCAGTGAGAGAATCGTACCAAAACTGTAAGCGCAGATAAAAGAAAGACTGAGCTGTACATATCAGTTTAGTTCGGGAACTTTTTGCCCCAAATGCACAACGAGTCATTTAGACATTTTCAACTGTTAGTTTTTTCACACACACAGACAGGTTCTATGCAGTTGATCTGTTCTGCAGTTCTTTAAACCGTTCACAGGCTTGCAGTATTTTTGACCATATTTTAGCGAAAACAACATGCCAAAAGTGTAAGCGCAGAAAAATGGAAGTCAGAAGAATGCAAATCATATTTATTTTGCATTATCATGAAGCTGCAGTTTCACAATACTTGAATTACACGTATGAGTAACAGTAAAAGGGTGCAAATCATTTTTCATATGCTAGAAACGCAATTTACACCTTTAAAAAGCTTATCTTGTGCATGCAAATTTAATTTACACTTACAGTTTTATTTACATTTCCACAACTCTTTGTATGCAAATCTATTTGGCATTAAATTACCTTCATAAGCCTCATAGTCTGTTAATGTTATTTTTTGTGGTGTTGTTATTTTTTTTTTTTGTTATTATTGTTGTTGTGCTTTTTATTTAAGTATAACAACAAATCGAGCTTTTGTTTTAGTCTTAAGAAGTGAAAAGTGTAAAGATATAAACAAAACAGACAATCTTTTTATTGTAAAACGGGACACCAAGATCGCAAATTCGAAGTGAAGACGTCCAAAGTCTTATCTATGTTTATTGTATCTCTGCATAGAACGGCTTATATATTTGTTGTATATGTGCATTGTAGTTCGGAACATTTATTTTAAAAATGTGAAAGGGGTGTTTGTTGAACAACTAAACTATGATAACAGTTCATCAGCATGCATTGAATAATGCCATGCTGGAGCAAAAAAAAAAACAACAACCTGCGACCAACTGAGAAAGTTAAAAAAACAGCGACCAGTGGGAAGAATGAGTCTACAGCCCTGCATAGCCTAAACGCGGCATTATGCGGATGCCACTATCAGTGAACAGGGCAAAAATATGCCAAAATGTATAAGGCATGTGTAGCCTAAACATTGCATTGGAGATTGGTCCTCTCCAATAACGTACCCATATAGCACACAAAGTTATGACAAAATTATATCCTAATATATAATTTTGTGATGATAGATTTCCCAGGATTCTGCCGTGTCTATTTTAAAAATAATATTTGTATCAAGTCTTTGCATTGTTCCAAAGATGGCTAGTTCTCATCTGAACGTAGGGGAGAAGCATTACTAAATTTGGCCAAATCAAACTTGTTAAAATTGACATTTTTCTATATTAATTTGTGCATTTTTCAAATGTTCATTAAAACTGCAAAAAATCATTAACAAAAATCTGAAAAGAAGTCAATATTGTATGTTTTCGGGCAGCATTTAGTGTGTACGGTACGTGTACCTTCGTATAATTCGTTTTATGATTTAATATTGAAATCTGAAAAATGAAAAAAAACGGCACATTTACGTTCAGGGACAGAAAACGAATAAACAGCTTGAATATTCCTTCTCTACAATTGGGCGGGAATGAAGCGCCCCTCTCCGCTGATTGGTCAACCAAACATTACAACATAATAATAGTCCTAAAAACATAATAAGAGTCCTAACGCTTCTACGTATTCTTAACGTGTTTTATTTCTACTACATTTACAGCCAGGGATGTGTTTTCCCAAAAGCTTCCTAAGTCTAAAGAATGAGCAAAAAAAAAAGACAAAAAACGATTGTACTACTGATCTTAATATTACGTTTTTTTTTCCCAAAAGCATCGTAACTTAAGTAGCACTTGATAATCGTAGATCTACGAGTGCTCTGGAGTAATCGAAAGCCCTAAGTGCATCGTAAGACAGATTTGTGTGGGTCAGCTGCAGGACAATCAGCAGATTACACCTTTAACTTGATTCAAGTATTCAAGTGCACTCAATGTGATTATAATATAGATGAATTTGATTGTACTTTATTGTACACGTTATTACTTTTTTTTATAAATGAAATAATTAAAAAGGGAAGAAAAACAGAAATACATCTAAATTAAATTATTTAATAAGAAATGTATGAAATATGCCTCAAAGACTGGGGGATAAAAAAATCTGTCAATGACTTGCTGACGTGCACGAAAACCAGCCATGTATTGGAACCGGAAATATTCAAAGACTGGGAGATAAAAAGATCTGTCAATGACTTGCTGACGTGCACGAAAACCAGCCATGTATTCTCTCTCTCTCTTTCTCTCTCTCTCTCTCTCTCTTTCTCTCAAGATTCAAGTAGCTTTATTGGCATGGTAAATAGTATCTTTACATTACCAAAGCATTGAAACATTTTAAAATACATTTAACACAAATATACATAAGGATAGAAGTATCCTATAAAAATTACAATAAAGAGACAGGAGAAGGACTGGATCCTGTCATGTCAGTTTGTGTGTGTTGTACAGTGTTTTCTTCCCGCTGTGACTTGTGGTTCTGTTCTGCTGCTTGTTCTTTTATCGTGGCAGGACTTGGCGTACCTTGCAGCCAGGTTAGAGCTTGTTGAGGTTTTTCGGACAATGTATGGCACTTTGTCCTTTTTGTGTCTGGTTGAAGTCTTTTTGCTGGTTTGTGAATTGGGGGAAGAAAGTTTCCCTTATTTGTGCATAATTAGAGCATGTTGTTAAAAAGTGCAGTTCTGTTTCCACTTGATGTTGTGTGCAGTGTGGACACAATATGTCTTCTTTTGGTAGCCAGGTCTGTCTGTGTCTCTCTGTCTCTATAGTGAGGTTATGGTCACTGAGTTTGCACATGGTCAGGACTTTTCTTAGTTTAGGGTCTGCCACTGTGTTTAAGTATTCTGCCCATTAATATTATCTGTTTAGAGACAGATAGCATTCTAATTTACTTTGCTGAGCTGTTGCTTCTGTCCAGTGTTTCAGATATTTCAATTTCTGCGTTTTAATGATTTGATTTAGTCTAGCAGGGGTTTTAGATTGTAAAGTCTGAGGCTGGCTGAGGGGGATTTTCTCTGGGTTCAGTTCTCTGGGTAGTTTAAGGCATTGTGTGGAGTTTTTCGTTGTACACAGAGAATATTTTTACAGAATTCAGCCTGCAGAGTCTCTGTTGGGTGTTTGTCCCATTTGGTGAAGTCTTGGTTTGTGAGTGGACCCCAGACCTTGGTTCTATAACTGATTGGATTATTTTTAGCCAGATTCCAATTGGGATCTCAAGTTTTATATTTTTCTTGATTGCGTAAAAAGCTCTTAGTGCCTCGTCTCTCTCTCTATGTAGCCTATATATTTATATATTTTTATGTAAAGTATAATATTATACACTATACCATAAGAATATAATAGAAGTTGTCTGGAATGCAACATTATTAGGTTAACTTTTTTTAAAAAACGAGCGTGTAGGTACTACAATAACAAGCCATTCTATTAGGTAACATTTCAGCACTTGACAAACGAAGAGCGACTCCTAAGTAGCACTTAAGGAACGGCTACGTGCGATTGTAAGTGTATTTTTGGCAAACGCACGAGAAACAATAGTGATTGATCATAAAATGACTCGTAGAAAAGAGCTCTCAAGGTTCTAAGATCATCGTTTGTCGAGAAAACGCAGCCCAGATTAACGAATGGCTTGACACAAACCATACTGAGGCAGAGCCTACAGAGCTTTCTTTTTTTTTGTAGGCATAAATTCTGCAGCCTACCAGTGAAACATTTAGTTTATCTCATAAATATTAATTTACTTCGCACCTGCACTCAAAACTACCTACTAGCCTATACATATTTGGCACACCTTTGTGCAGTGCAGCACGGGGAGAATGTATTAGACAAGTGCAGACCACTATTCATTTATGTGAACATAGCATCATGCTGTAAGAATGTCACAGATCTTGAGGTAAATATTGATTTGTTTCAAATTATCATTGGAGATTCAACTTGGTAAACTGAAAATAAAGACAATATTTTGAAACATGAAAAAGTATTGTTTCCTAATGATGTGTAAAATATCCCAGCCCTTTAAATGGGTAGACTAGTGTTAATCAGGGGTTTAAGAGTCTGTGAAAAATGCATTATTCACAATACTTGGTTGTATTAATATACAAATATATGCATGGAGAAGGGGGCATATAGGAAATAGTATGTGGATTATTTAATGAATAGATTTTTTTTTTTTTTTTTTTAATTGCTATAACTCGATGATCTTCCGCTGTTTGTTTGCATGTTACATTATGAATCCACATATATTTATCTACTCACAAACTTTATCTTTATCTGTAGAAACATTTTCAGAGAATTTCCAGTTGTATAACTTTATTTGGCTTATCTAAACTGTTGATTTCTTCCTCAGGTGTCTTTGTGGATGATATAAACAAAGAGTCAGTGTCTGTGATGGAGGGGGATTCAGTTCACTCTAAACACAGAATGTTAAAACAAACCAACATGAAAAGATTAAATGGTTCTTTAATGACACTCGTATCGCTCAAATCAGTGGAGATCTCAGTAAGATCTGTACAGATGTTCAGTGTAATGAAGGTACTGAGAGATTCAGAGACAGACTGAAGCTGGATCATCAGACTGGATCTCTGACCATCATGAACATCACAAACACAGACTCTGGAGTTTATCATCTACAAATCATCAGCAGCACCATCAGTGACAAGATCTTCAGTGTTGTCATTCATGGTAAATATTTTTGTGGATGTTTAAAGACTATATACTTAAATCACAATTTGTTTATTAGAGCAGAGAGGTTCAAATCTATTTATGCTCTTTACCTGTATTACAGTAGCATGTGATTTACCATAATATTTTATTCTGTTTGGTTCACCAGGAATCCGAAGTGCAGAGGATTTGATTTAAAACAAATATGCATGTTCAGAAGCACAAATTGGGAATACATTTTTCTTTACACACTAAAGGTTAAAAAAGAGCATGCCTTCCTCAGTGACATGTTGTTGCTTATGTTTTTTATTATTTATTTAATATTTGAATTGTGTTATTATTTTAAGAATTCGATTTATTAGATGTACATCTCCTTTATTCATCATCAAAACGTTCAATCTAGTAATAATTAATAGTTTTAAATTGATAGTCTATTAATAAATAAATAGTTTTTTTGCTATTATGAAATCCTTAATCTTCAGACTACATGCATCAATAATTAATTTTTCATCCTGCAGACTTGATTCTTTTTATCAGTTTTTTTTTTTATATCAGTTTTAATTGTTGATTTTTATCCAAACTGTCAAGTTTTTAAGAAATTAATGCGTAATATCTTTAATATCTCAGTTCCGTTTTTATTATAATTGTCATTGTTTTGTTTTTAAATATCATTATATTTTTGGCACGTTTTGCCCTTTATTTTCTACAGGACAGTACACGGAGCTGACGGAATCCAAAGTGGGAGGAGTATTCTTCAGGAGCACCACGAGCCGAGACTTGAAGTGTGTTGTGTCAGAGCGCTGCTCATGAAGCTGTTGGCTCTGACATTGTTTTTTATTGCAGAAAAAAGATCCTTCAAACCACTATTCATTTGTGTTTTCAGGTGTGTTCGTGCGTCTTTGCTGTGCCGAACGAGATGAATGCAGAGAAAGACATTGAACAGGAGGGAGAATCTTTCATTTTTCGATCCTGGTGACTTAAAAAACAAAGATGATGTGATGGGTGTGGTTATTTTAATAACATTGTCATTGCTAAAATCACTGGAGATCCCGATGAAACCTGTACAGATAGTTCAGTGTAATGATGGTGAATGAGAGATCAGTCAGAGACAGACTGCAGCTGGATCATCAACTGGATCTCTGACCATCATGACACCAGAACCACAGACGTTCTGGAACTTATTATGGTTAAGATCGGGATGAGCAGCAAAGTCGGATTTTTACATCCACCGGCACCGCAGCATCATATCATCAGCGAAAAAGAACTTCAGTGTTAATGGGTGATATAATTTTAGTTATTCCCTGATCAAGTCACAGATAGTTTAATGATTTTTTATGTTCATTGTTGGCCTGTTTGAACAAAGAGGAGCTCTCATTATTAATATATCATTGAGACATCTCTTCACTATGGAATGGCATGTTGAATGACATTCGTCATAAAGTGATTACCATGAACAATGTCTATAATCAGGTCAGAATTGTAATGCTGTTTTTAAGGTGGTATTATAAAACAAAATAAACAATGCCAACATTTATCAGGGTTTTTGACTCATCATCATCCTGTAAATCACCCATAACTCAACTGATGACTTCAGTAGAAAGGGTGTAATCAATTAAAACTCAATCTCCTGTAATAAATACTGTCTTTTATCATTACAGATCGGAGTGTGCTTTTATTTGTCATCATAGGAATATGTGTGGCTGTTCTGCTAGTGCTTGCAGGTTTAATTGGTAAGACTTTGTGTGTGTGTGTGTGTGTGTGTGTGTGTGTTTGTGTGTGTGTGTGTGTTTTTATTTGTCACCACAGGAATATGTGTGGTGGTGTTTGCTTTTGTGTTTTCTTCTTTGGTGTGTGATATGGTATTTCACTTAGGTCATCATTACAAAAAACACCAATATAATTGACTTTTGTTATAGATATTTAGACAAAATTTAAGATTCATGCCCACTGGATCCTCTTGTAAAGAGCAAGCACTGAAACCCCCGGAAGCCTAGTGACGTTTACCTGGATTTAGCTAACCCTGGAAATGTAGGTTCACCAGGGTAAGTTGCGATGCTTACTAAAGTACCTTGACACCATGGTTTTATGGAAACACCTAAATTTGGAGGTTAACAGTTTTGCGTTCCCTGCTTCCACCAGCTAGACCAGCACCAAACCAGTTTGAGGCAGCAAGCATTCATGTTGCTGTAAGATGGTCTTTGCACCATTTTATTTTTATTTTTATAATTTTTTTTTATATATAAAATTAAACCCTGGGTGAAGCAATGTTCACATTTGTAATTTTATAAGTGGGTAGCGATAATTCTTCATAAAAAGTGTTAAGACTCGTCCACACCCCCCTGAAACATCCTCGTTCTAAACACGCCCCCACATCTCTACGTAACTATGTGGCAAGATTTGCATAACGCTGCCCAAATGTTCCACCGTAAAGAAAGGCATAGTCTTTTATTCCTCCTTGTTAGTATTGGTTGTTGCTCCCAACCCAACACTCGCCATGTTGTATCGACGCTGTGTGTTTTTATTGTGAAAGCAAAACCCTACTTTGTTTTGGCTTCCAAAAGAAGACACGACTAGAAATCATGCTTATATATAATGTATATGCGGGTTTTAATGTTTAGATCATTGTTCGTCGGACCGGCCGGACCAGGCATCACAATATGTTAAGGGGTGTAACATTATCCTTCATCCACATGCTTGAGGTATTCGGGCCAATCACAACGCAGCTGGATAGCTGGCCAATCAGAAGCAAACCTCAGCTTTTCAGGCCGATGAGTTGTGTAAAAATCGACACGCGTTTCAGAAGGCGGGGGGCCCAAGAGTTGAGAACAATAATGTAGCAGTATGTGGAACTACAATGTGTTTTATAAATTTGCGATCAATCATGACGCCCTTTAAAAAAGACAAACAGTCAGGACTATAGAAGCACATTTTGTTTGTATAAGAATGAACAAGACAAAATTTGACAAAGGTTGCATACTGTGTTTGTCAGAATAAGTGGATGTTGACACTGCATGGATGCAAATAAGAAAAGTTTAATGTGGGTTTATTGAATTTCAACACCTGATAACCCAGTATTATCTCCTAACGCAGTAAACATTGTGAAACATGGTTTTGTCCCTTCAGTGTCTTCTCTCTTATGTCCTAAGAATTTATCTGGGGTTAATATATTATTTATATGAAAATCCCTAACGTATTTCTTTTCTTTATGCAACTATCAGGAAAAACAAAATTCTTGTGTTTTTGTGTTTGTGTAACTGATCCATCAGTTCTGATCATTTTTATTTACCTTCTGTGAATCTGTTTTCTTTCTTACAGGAAAACGTTGTAGAAGACGCAAAAGTGGTATTCCCAAAAATAATTCATCAGCTTTTTGTTACAGGCAAAAATGTGATGTAATCTTTATATTCATACTTTGCAATACCACAACGATAACTTGCAATATATCGTGGCTGGACCTGAATGTGTAGATTGTTTCCTGTGCTATCCGATCAAAAGAGAGAAAGAAATTTATTTCTTTTGGTTTATAATACTATTTGTATATTTTTTATCTTTCACTGGGTTCATTTCATATCCTTTTGTGCTCATGATAGACTTTGGTTGGTTATCGATCGCTTTTTAGGAGTTTGTCATTGTCACCAGTGGTGTAGTCGGGGCCATACGCAGTATACGCCATATGCTTACTTTTTCCCCGGGCCATTTGCATATCACGACTTCAAAGGGATTAAATTATACTGCGTGTCCGCTGCAGCGAGAGAGCAGCTCCGCCTCAAATGCCATCGGGAGCACCGGGACATTTTTCTGGACTGACTTGAAATTCAGTTCGGGACAGTTCTTCTATTCAAGAACTGTACTTATCCAGAAGTGAGCAAAAGGGCTGTCAAAATCACTCTGGACCCCTGGAAGACTGGGACGTATGCGCATCTTGTCATTTTACAATTGCATATAGCATAGGGTTTACATGTAGTCACCCTGTTGTGTCTAATATGAATAGACCCAAGCCATTCACAGATATTGTCAGATAATCACTTTACCTCTACCATACTTTAAACTGACTTGGATAGTTTGTGATTCCTGGCTGTCATCCTTTCTTGCATTGTCTTGAGCCTTCACTTTGTCAATTATAAGCTATATATTGTTAGTAGCCTGGATAGCCCACAGACATTACCCTCTACTGGATCTAAAATGATCTGCAGTACATTTTGTCATTTCAGAATGTAAAGTTCTACTTCTGTAGTTATTTTGGTGAACGTAACTCACAAGGTAATACAGGATTCATGTAACGCATTACAATTCTGAGACAGTAAATATTGTAAGGTAAGGAATTACTTTAAATGACAGTAACAAGTAAATCTATAATGTATTAAAGTTTTGAAGTAACTTTCACAACACTGCTCCAATATTTAAGAACACGTAGTTAAAATCGAAATTTGCTAGTAACTGTGTGTTATTTAATGAGCTAACATGAACTAAAGATTTGTATTTTTTTAACAAAAATGAATAACTTCTGTAGCAAATGTATCTATTGCTCATTGTGAATGTTAATGCATTAACTAATGTTAACTAATGAGGTCTTATTGTAAAGTGATACCGATTGGTTCTTTATCGTTCTTTTGCACTTTAATCTGTAGGTAAAACTTTTTAACTTTATATATTTTTTCTCTGTATTGCTTTGTATTTAAATGTTCAGTTCGATTATTTTGTTATAAGATAAAAGTTATTAAAACCTGTTATATACTGTATTATGAACATTTTTTTTACTTTAACTAAATTTCAATACCGTGATAATACCCTATACCGTATATAAAAGCATTAGCAATTAATCGCAACATCACTCTAAAAATGGCTGGGTTAAAAAAAAAAAAAACAATTGGCAACCCAGTGTTAAAGTAACCCAGCATGCTGGTTTACACATTTTAAACCCAGCAGGATGGGTTGTTGAGAAAACCCAAGATATGGTAAATTTTAGACCATTTTGCTGTTTTGCATTTTTGTGGTCTCTGGGTTATTCTTGCTGGGGTTTTCTCATAATTTTGCCTATGCTTAACAAAACAATCATGGATTAATAAATAATGACAAATACAGGTTATTTGTAGACTGTTAAAAATTTTTTTTAATGCCATCAGACATTCACAAATGTGTTAAAATTTGTACCAATGACAAACAACATGCAATTTTCTTTTTTCCAAGCAGAATGCAAATGCAAAAAAAAAAAAAAAAAAAAAAAAAAAATAAAATAAAAAATACAGCTGCAATAAATAAGAAAATTAGTTCTTAATGACATGTGTCTGTCTAACTGTTGTTTAAACTATTACATTTTGACATGTTTAAACCTATTTAAATACACAGTGAAATGACATTGACAATTAAAATTTAAAAAAGACAGAGAATGCAAAATCTTTTAAAGATGTCCTAAAATTTATATCAAGTAAACCGGTAAAAGACTCCTAGGTAGATGCGCACTGCTTAGGATAGTTCAAGGTATAGTTCACACCAAAAATGAAAATTCTGTTATTTATCATCTCACACTCCTCATGTCCGTATACAAACCTGTAAGACCTTCGTTCATCTTGGGTGAACTATCGTCCAAACCTTAAGAAAGCTTTGAAGCAAGAGACTACAGCTGAGAGCAAAGCTGTTCTGCGCTATTGAGCCCTGTAATCCTTTTCGCGCGTCAAGTCAAAAACCACCTCAAGCTGGAGCGCGTAAAAAAACTTTTTTTTGCTAATTAACCTTTTCAGTGGTGAAGAGTTTAAAATATTCCAGCGGTCTCCCCCCAGAGTGAGTTTTTTTAAGATGACCGTTATTTTAGAACGTGTTTTATCGCCCCCCTTACTGTTTCCATGGCGACGCGTCAGGCTTGTCACGTGACACAGGGGAAGGACCCGCGTCATACAATAAAGCTGTATGACAGATTGGATCCCTTTCGTTATTTTTATTTCGTTTTTCGTTTTTGTTTATTTAAATATTCACAAACTTGCATACAATGTCATGAACAATCTGATATTTCCGAATTCATTAAAAGATGTTTATTAATGTACCGGTGTTTCTGTCGAGTGTTAGAAAAAAACCTTTCTAAATTGATCTTGATCGCGATTGATTTGTAAAAATTGCATGAGAGTGGTCCCCGCTCGCCATGTTTGTTCGCCAGCTTGCAGTGCAGGAGAGTCCCCTGTTCACGTACGCATTTTACAGCGATAATGAATTCATGAGCAATTGTCTCCCGTAAATACAAGTGAGTAACAGTGATACGGCGGTGAATTTGACGTGTGAAAGAATAGGAGTGTCACTGAATTTATAGTTACTTACATATATGTGTAGCTGGATATGAATAAAACACATCTGCAAATTTAAATTTGATTGGAGTTTTTATTGTTTTTGCTTCCATAGACATAAATGTGTTGTATTTTTCAAACTCGTAAAATGGTATTGTTTTACTTAGTAAGTTAGCGTATGTGTATTTTAAATTGTCTGAGACCCTATAAATATGCATTAATTGCGGAGGTAAGAAACCTGCTTATAAATCCCGATAATGTGGGACTCCATTACTGCCTCAAAAGGTTGAGTAGCTTTATCTTCCGTGTTGTGTTGGTTGTGTTGTAGAAACAGAAAGGGCGTTCGTGTTTCCAGTGCAGAAATCTGGCTATTAGTTTTTCCGAAGGACAGATTAGTGGAAATGACTAAAACGTATCTTCATTGTGGTACTCACTGTGGTGCGTTTTTTTCACTGGTAAGGGCTCCTCTTTCTTTTTTTTATTTTATTTATATCTTTTTTTAAACGAATGTAAGTTTGGCGCAGTTGCGACGTTTGACCTCTGACACATATTACAGTTCGACGGATGTATTGTAACGTTATTGTGGCTATCTAAAACGGGTGATTTCTTCCTCAGGTGTCTTTGCTGTGAGTTATATAAGGGGAGTGTCGGCAGTGAGGAGGGGGATTCAGTCACTCCAACCACAGATGTTTTTAAAACAGAACGGCATGACAATAAATAAATGGTTATTTCAAAACATTCGCCATGTGCTCAATCAGTGAAGATGCCGTTTTTAGCTGTACAGATGTTAGTGTAAGTGAAGTGCTATACTGCGGAGATTCAGAGACAGACTGAAGCTGGATCATCAGACTGGATCTCTGACCATCATGAACATCACAAACACAGACTCTGGAGATTATAAACTGAAGATGACTGAAGCCAGCAGCATCAGTGAAAAGACCTTCAATGTTACTGTTTATAGTGAGTCACTTAATACATTTACTTTACAATTTTTATACAATATATATAATATATATATATATATATATATATATATATATATATATATTTTTTTTTTTTTTTTTTTTTTTTTTTCTTTTATAGGTGTTTGAATGAGGATTTGACGTAAATAAGTTTATAAAATTTGCACAAAAAACAGAGGTACATGTTGGTTTTAAAGAGCTGTTGGATTGTTTCAGATGTTTCTGCTGCTGAATGAGATGAAATGAAGAGAGAAAGTCAGTGAAGGAGGGAGAATCTGTTACTTTAGATCCTGGTGTCATGAAAAGCCCCGTTTATTTGATGACATGGTATCTTAATGACATTTGTTTGGTTGAATTATGTTTTGATGACATTTGCATCGCTGAAAATGTTCAGTTTAATAATGGCACTGAGAGATTCAGAGACAGACTGAAGCTGGATCATCAGACTGGATCTCTGATCATCATGAACACCAGAATTACAGACTCTGGACTCTATAAACTACAGATCAAAAGCAGCAGATTCACCATCATTAGGGAGCTTCACTGTTAATGTCACTGGTGAGTATCATTTAGTTTATTTCCTTGAAATGTTTTTTAAATCTTTTTTTTTTCTTTTTCATTCTTGAATTTTTTGTAAAAGTGAGCTTTGAGTCAGGTATCAAGTAGGGTTGCAAAGGGGTGGGACATTTCTAGAAACTAAAAATAAAATGCTGAAAAAAAATTCACAATTTCTGTAATGTTTCTGAAATTTACCAGAAATGTTTCACCTCTTTGCAACCCTAGTATTAAACTATTGTGTAGATCATCACCTTCAGGTCAAGTGACTCATTTAAAAAAAAAAAAAATTCTGACAGCTCAATGATGTGATGCTATTTTAGGTGATGTTCTCCAAAACACACTCACCACTTTTCAGTTAAAGCAATATCGCACAGCTGATGACTAAAGCAGAAAAGTGTAAAAACTTGAAAAAAAAAAAAACATTTGTAAAATGGATTATATTTTGCTCTCTAGTAATAATGACTTATTTACACTTTCAGCTTCAGGTCTGTCTGCAGGTGAAATAGCAGGAATATGTGCTGCTGCTGTCCTGCTGCTTATAGCTGCATGTGTTTGTGTGTTTTATTTAAAGCGTCGAGTAAACAGAAAAGGTGAGTATTATATTAGTGATGGGAAGTCTGTTTTTTTCTCTGTGAACTGGTTCTTTCAGACCGCTTGTTTCAAAAGCTCGGTTCAAAAAGTGTTTTAATTTACTAGCCGATAATTTTGGTGCCTCAATTTGGGTAATTTAATACCCAATCTGTCAAAACTTTTATTTTCCTATAGGTGCACACTTAAAGTACTTTGTAATTGAGGTTCCCCCGCTCGGTTGAGTCATTCGTTCCAATACCTTTTATTTATCCTTTTTGCTTGTCATCATGGAATATATATATAGAGTGCTGTTCAAAGTATAATCGTGATAATCGAGTGATCCAAAAATAAAAAGGTTTTGTTACATAATAGTGTTTTTTACTGTGTAATATTATTGAGGAGTATAATAAATACACCAACATGCATGTATCTATTAAGAAAAAAAACGTCATGTTTATACAATTTAAAATTTTCGAGATTAGTACTATAAATTTATATAATATAAATATACACCACGTGGAAATATTTTTCAAAAAATATAATACTGGTTATGGTGTGTGTATTGTGGATATAGCACATAATATAACACGATCACACCACACCACACACACATATGGATATATAAATCAATATATATTATTAAACAAAACTTTGTATATTATAAACTCTAATTAACCGAGTAATGTATTTTATAATTAGATTTGTATTTTTTGTTTAACAGGCACCAGACGCAGCACATGATATAGCAGGTAAGACCATAGTAGGCACTGACTCAAAGTTATGCCTACAACAAAATGGTTATGATTGACAGGGATCATCTGCAAGTTGGCACCATGTTTGTGTGATTTATGCAGTTTGATTCAGAAATCATTACATTGAAACACCAATAATAACTGACTCATCGGGTCTGCACTGTTCTTACAGTTTTACTTCATAATAAACAATGGCGTGGTTACATTTTCATTATTATGTAACTATATAATTCCAATAGTTGATTTAATAATATTATTATGAGAATTATATTCAATATATTTTTATTTTATTTTTTTAAAAGCACA
Source organism: Cyprinus carpio (assembly GCF_018340385.1). Taxonomy (NCBI): domain Eukaryota; kingdom Metazoa; phylum Chordata; class Actinopteri; order Cypriniformes; family Cyprinidae; genus Cyprinus; species Cyprinus carpio. Next base: position 369,801 of record NW_024879381.1, read on the forward strand.
AGGTTGCCAATTTTTTTGTGCACAACTGTATCTTACTGTAGAACAGAAGATGACAGTGTAATGCAGTTTATCATATTTATTAATATTTAGGAAAAGAACACCATATGTTCTGCAAACATAAAAAGAAATACACTTGTAGTTCCTAGTCTATTTTTTATTTTTTTCTGTAAGCGAATCATGGGTAATTTTCATGTCTTTTACCTTCTGTGAATCTGTTTTCTTACAGGTCCTATTCATGTCTTTTACCTTCTGTGAATCTGTTTTCTTACAGGACGAATGACATTAACAGTTTGTCGCCTAATCAGAGTGACATTCCACTGGTGGTTGATGCCAGTGACTCATTCTCTAATCACACTGATGCTCTAGTGAAGAACACCACCAATGGCTCGTCCTCTAATCACAATGATGTTCTAGTGAAGAACACCACCAATGACTCGTCCTCAAATCACACTGATGTTCTAGTGATGATGTGGAACACCACCAATGACTTCGTCCCTCTAATCACACTGATACTCTAGTGAAGAACACCACCAATGACTCGTCCTCTAATCACACTGATGCTCTAGTGACAAACACCACCAATGACTCGTCCTCTAATCACACTGATGCTCTAGTGATGAACACTTCCAATGACTCGTCCTCTAATCACACTGATGCTCTAGTGAAGAACACCACCAATGACTCGTCCTCTAATCACACTGATGCTCTAGTGAAGAACACCACCAATGACTCGGGTCTCTAATCACACTGATGCTCTAGTGATGAACACCACCAATGACTCTTCCTCTAATCACACTGATGCTCTAGTGAAGAACACCACCAATGACTCGTTCTCTCATCACACTGATGCTCCAGTGAAGAACACCACCAATGACTCGTCCTCTCTGAATCACACTGATGCTTAGTGAAGAACACCACCAATGATTCGTCCTCTAATCACACTGATGCTTAGTGAAGAACACCACCAATGACTCGTCGCCCTCTAATCACACTGATGCTTAGTGAAGAACACCACCAATGACTCGTCCTCTCTAATCACACTGATGCTCTAGTGATGAACACCACCACGACTCTTCCTCTAATCACACTGATGCTCTAGAGGACTTGGTATAGTTTGCCTATATTAAGATGGCGGGCGCGCCACACACGCAGCGGCTTCTCTCTCTCTCTGTCCCGGCCACAGAACGGTGTTTTCGTGTTTTTGTCTTGTGAGCTCCAGTAGCTTTGGGTGCACGCTATCGCCACGCCTTACCTGTCTGTAAGCGCAGAATAGCCAGTCGCTGAAGTTTCTGCTCGGCGTCGGCAGAACCGCATTTTTACAGTTAAACTCCAAGAAGCTGAACAGCTGCGGATCTCGACCTGCCACGGAGGCCTTCACCATCATCGACCCCCCACTAACATCTCGCCTGCTATACGGAGGCTTTCTGGCCAAGCGCGGAGAGGAAACAGAAGAGGGGGAAGCGCTGAGGTATCCGGCCAGGCTAACCGCTAACCCACACAGTTTTCTCATCTGTCCCCACCATCGCACTGGCTAACGCGACGCCGTTGGACAATAAACTGACCACATTCGCTTACTAATGCTCAACTCAGGAGGACTGTAAGAGACTGCTGTGTTTTTGTGTTCGCGGAAACATGGCTCAGCAACAGCGTCTAGATGGCTTATTCAGCTCACCAGTTGACGTATATCGAAATGACAGAGCTCTCCTCGTCAGGAGGAAAACCGCCGGGCGGGCGGGCTTTATAAGCGATCAATGACGCTGGTGTCATATACTGTTGTGATCATAAACACTGCTCAACCCTGGTGGAGCGGCGACAAGGCCGGGTTGCCTTTATCTGCCGAGGGGAATATACTGCTATACTGCTCATTTCTGTACATTCCCCATTCAACATCACCAGCAACAGGAACGACGACTAATGAACTGTACCAACACATCAGTGAGAGCAGCAGACAGCACACCTGATGCTTTTCTCATCATAGCTGGGGATTTCAACCATGCTGACCTTAAGAGTGTGTTTACAAAATACACCAGCACATCAACTTTCCAACACGAGGTAATAACATTTTGGACTTTGTTTACACCCACACAGAGAGGGAGTTTACAGCTCCCTCCCTCCCCCCACCTCGGAGCCTCAGATCACATCACTGTTATGCTAATGCCTGCATACAGACCACTCATTAAAGTCTAAACGAAGTTTACAAACAGATTAAAGTGTGGCTAGAAGGATCATCAGAGATTCTTCTCAGGACCGCTTCAACACAACCACGGGGACATGCTTAAACAGGCCGCCACATGGCCAACACCACTGACCTCCAGGAGCACTTCAGAGATCAGTTACTGCCTACATCACAAGTGTACTGATGATGTAACGATCACAAAAACTATCACTGTCCCGGGCCAACCAGAAGCCATGGATGACGGGGAGGCCCACAGACTCCTGAAGACACGGAATGCTGCCTTCAGAGCTGGAGACTCCAGGGGGCCTGAGAACAGCCAGGCCAACCCATCCCGGGCTGCATCAGAGAGGCTAAGAGACAGCACCCAGGAGGACAGCTCACTCAATTCAGCGACAGCAGAGACACTAGGAGTCAGGCAGGGGATACAGACCACACGGACTACAAGCCCCCACCATCGACCTGTGACAACAACATTCTCCTCTGCTGAACGAAGCCTGAACACCTTCTTCGTCAGCTTGAGCAACAAAAACAGCACCACTGCACAGAAGACCCACCTCCCTCCGGCACCAGGTGATGACTTGACCCCAGACAGTGTGAGGAGATCCTTCAGTGATCAGCCCCGCAGTCTCGGGTCCTGACAACATCCCCAAGGTACTGAAAGACTGTAGCAGAACTCACTGATGTCTTCACAGACATTTTTAACATCTCACTGAGTCAGGCTGTTATTCCCACATGCTTTGTAAAAAACTACCACTATCATCCCAGTCCCGAAGAAGCCATCTCCATCTCTCAGTTTCAATGACTACCGGCCCCTGTTGCACTACCCCCATCCTCATGAAGTAGCTTGAACGGCTAGTCATGCACCACCATCAAGTCTGCCCCTCCCCCTCCCTTCTGACCCATTCCAGCTGTACATCGGGCTGTCCAACCGTCGAATCGATGATGCCATCTCCACCGCCGTCCACTCAGCACTCACCCATCTGGAAAAAAAGGACTTTATGTCAGAATGCTGTTCATAGACCCCCAGTCTGATTCAACACAATCATCCCTCAACAGCTCATCTACAAGCTGAGTCAGCTGGGCTCAACACTGGCTGTGCAACTGGCTGTTGGACTTTCTGACTGGAAGCCCTCAGGCAGTACGGGTCGGCAGCAACACATCCAGCACCATCACACTGAACACTGGGGCCCCCAAGGATGTGTTCTGGAGCCCTCCTCTTCACTTGCTGGGACGACGACTGCACACCCCGCCTCACTACCAGCTCCAAACCTCTCTTCATTAAGTTTTATGGATGACACTTACTCGGGGTGGTGGGTCTCATTAGGCAACAGAGATGAGACAAACCACAGGAGCTGTAGGTGAGCCAGCCATCAGAGTAGCAGTGACAACAATCTCTCTGAACGCGGGAGAAGACGCAAGGGAGATTATTGTAGACTTCAGGAGAGCACACACCTCAGCACGCCTCCTCTGACCATCAACGGTGCCACTGTGGAGAGAGTGAGCAGCACCAGTTCCTGGGTGTGCACATCACAGAGGACCCTCCTGGACCCACAAACACTGCAGCACTGGCCAAGAACTCACAGCAGCGTCTCTACTTCCCTCCGCAAACTGAGGAGAGCCAGAGCCCCACCCCCATCATGTACACATTCTACAGAGGCACCATCGAGAGCATCCTGACGAGCCATCACTGTGTGGTTATGGGCCTGAAACGCGTCTCTGCCCGGAAAAAGACTTACAACGCATGTGAGAGCAGCTGAGAAGGAGTCATTGGTGTTTCTCTACCACATAACTCCAGGACCCATTTATGGAACATCGTTCTCAACCGCAACGCAAAGACCTCTCCTCGGCATCACAGTGTGAGCCCACTCACCCACATCACACAGCCTTCTTCAGCCTCGCTACCATCAGGGAGGAGACTGCGGAGCTCCAGGCCAGGACCAGCAGACCTGCAAGGACAGCTTCATCCACCAGGCTGGCAGGAAGCTGAACTCCCTCCCGAACATGCCCCCCTCCCTCTCCCCCCCCCCTGCCCCTCTTCTCCCCAGGCACCAATGAACTTGAACTAGGAACCCCCCCCCCACACTAATTATATGATGACATGCACGAAGTCACTTGTGCAGCATTGGTCTGCTCACTCACCGCCACTACCTCATTCGGCATGGAACTACCTCATCAGTCAGTTAAATAACTGCTCTTGGTCACTTGTCACTTGTCACTCTTTAATCAGACTTAAGATATTTTTAATAAGTGATTTTTTTTGCACTAAAAAATCTTTAACCGCACTGTTGTTCACTTCATTGATTTGCACTATATCTGCACTCTACCTTGCGCTGCTTTTATTTAACTTTAACTTATTTTTAACTTTTATAATGATTATGTTTTTTTTTTTTTTTTTTTTTTTTTTTTTTATAATTCCCTTATTGTATAATGGTATCTACATTATATTTGATCTAGTTATTTTTTAGTTTTACACAGCATTCAGGCGCACCGGGGTCTGAGAGTAACGCACTGATTCTCTGTATGTATGTACCTTCGTACACGTGGAAATTGACAATAAAGAAATCTGACTTGACTAGTGATGAACACCACCAATGACTGCCCCCAATCACACTGATGCTGCAGTGATGAACACTCACCAATGACTCGTCCTCTAATCACATTGATGCTCTAGTGATGAACACCACCAATGACCCGTCCTCTAATCACTTTGAGATGGAGTCAGCGGCTGCCAGTAAGGCTCCAACATTACTAATTATTTTGATACGCTCAGGGGAAGTGTGAAGAGAGTATAGAGAATGGATAAATTTTCTGGCTCGTTCTGTAATCACATCGAGATTGAGCCGGCAGCTGCCAGTGAGGTGTAATATTATTAATTATTTTGATACTTCCATGCGAAGTGAAGAGAAGATGGAAAACAAGAGAGATTGTCATCAGCACCACACTCAAGAACTAACATGATTTTGATATTACTCATTTAAATAATAAAGGAAAGCATGTGGCCTAAATATTGCTATTTAAACTTAAATTCAAAAAGAAAATAAACTCTGAGTTTTTGATGTTTTCTTAGAACTTTGCTGAAGCTGCTGAAGGACTCACACAGGAACATAGTTTTTGTTTCTTGTTCTTTACACTGTAATAGTGTTGTCAAAAATATTGATATATCAATGTATATCAATACAAAAATATTTTAACCGATACAATATCACATTTCTCAATGGGGCACTTGTACTTGTTGGACTTGTAACCCGGGTTCCAGGTTCAGTCTCAAAGGGTGCAGGGGAGTTGTAGGTGGGAGGAATGAACAAAGGCCTTCTTTCCACCCCTCAATACTCTCATGGCTGAAGTGAGTGCCCTGAACAAGGCACTGAACCCCAGCTGCTCCCCTCGGCGCTTGGATATAAAGGCCGCCCACTGTTCGGTGTGTGTTCATGGTGTGTTCACTACTCACTGCCGTGTGTGTGCACTGATGGGTTAAATGAGCACCAATTCTGAGTATGGGTTACCATACTCTGGCAAATGTCACAACTTTCACTTTCCCTCACTTTCACTTTCAATATCGCTATACCAACCGCATATCTGACAGCGAAGTTTACGACATCACAACTTACATGTCTGTGCCTCCTGTCACCACTCCAGGCCTTGTTTACACTTAAGTATTAAGGCTGCATTTCTACACCTCAAGCACGCCCACCAGATTTTGACAGTATCCAATTTTTTTTGATGACCCGCCATATCTTCGTTTCTATTAAAAGTTACCTGTATCTGATATCTGCATTTACACCATAAAAGGCTTAACTTGAAACTGCTTAACAATGCTTACACAGTTGTCAAGGATATGTGTGCAATGTGGGCAGCCACACCATCGTTTTCAGTCTACATTTTGTTTCATTTACACTTAAACACAACCCTGGACTTTCAAATCCAAAATTAGTCTGCAACGCCAAAGCCTCCTAATTTGAGGGTCTAAAACGCCGAATAGTGTAAACGCATATAACTGTAGCACAAGTTATGTGTTTTAAACTCTTAAACAAAAATGCACTAGTGTAAACGGGTAAAATTTCTGTCAGTTCTCTTGTTCAGCAGTCAGGCACTGATCAGGAGTCGGCCATTTTAAGGGCTGTCTCACCATAAATCCTTCCAGTGCACTGGAACATTCGCCCATGAAAATCCCACAAATGTACGGTAAAACACTAGGAGTACATGCTCACTATGCTTTCACCGAAATAAGATCACATTTCTGAAGAGTGAAACATAAACCAAATGTGCTAACTCTAGGTTGACCAAACGTACATTTTCCCAGGACACGCTCTGGCCAGGATTTCTATATTGCCTAAAAATATACAGGCTTTTGGCCTTGGTTTCTGTCTTCATACTTAATGAAGGTAATGATCGCTTGACCAGTAACAGTGCAGACATTGTATCGACCCACCAGTCGCGGGTCCGTGAGAAGGTGGGATCTACAGAGAACGGTCAAAGCGATGCAAATACGGTACATAGTGTTTGACCTTGAAGCAGCACTGAGCATGCCCCACGGTGTATGACATCAAAGCACCGTGAGAGCGATTCAAAGCACAAGAAGCCGTTTACTTAGAGCTCACAGTACTCCTCTTGTCATACAACAATTGGTCTGTGCAGCCAAACAAAGCCAAAACCTGGATATTTTAGACACAGAAATCCTGGCCAGGATCGAAGTCCTGGTAAAATCGCGATGTTTGGTCAAATTCCTTATGTCAACCGGATAAATTTAATGACACGCTATAGAAGATCTGAGAAGACCAACTGTTTTAGTATATTTCAGCATAAACACACATTGTTAGTCGCTGGTAATATCTGATCTGTGCTTCATTACGGTAGGTGCATGCACGATCCGATTCATATCAGATTTATTTTTCACATATGAATGAGGCCTAAAACCAATCTGAGAATATATCTGAACTATGTGCTTTTTCCCTGCTTTACATGTTCGTGGGCCATACCTGTGCCACATGAGAGGGAAAAAAATTCAGAATTGGGCTTACTTGAACCATGCAGTGTAAATGTATCCCACTAGATGCATTTTGGTTGAGCTGGATCACAAGTAGACGAGTGTTACACTCGCTCACACCAGGAGTTTTAATCTGTCTCTCTTCTGTCCACTTTCGCACCATTTTTAGTTCTGATTTCTTTGAGGGGGGAGGGGTCTGTGGGCCTTTCTGAACCTTCGACATCTAAAATCAGCTTACACCTCATCTCATTCAGTCCTGTTGAAGCCGCTCTGTTACGCCCACCACAATTCAATCTTAGAACTCACATACTTGTGCATTGTTTACTGCCATGATGGCACAGGCACATCACAGAGACGTCTATTTGACATCTGTTTTTTGGCGATCGTTAATTTATATTTCACAAGATAAATAAATATTTCACATTATGTCAAAATACCCATCTTGGCGAGTATCCTCATAAACAGTCTGTTACGGCCTAAAGGAACGTGAACAGCAAGAAATCACCTGCATCATTATTATAGATGCACTCAGGCCCTTAAAGAGACAGCTGTGACATTAATGTACTTCTAAACAACAAAAAGACAGAGTGAAAGTCATTGCTAGACCTGACTGAAGAACTTCAAGCACTGGTTTTATTTATATTTGTTCTATTATATTTATTTGTGCCATTGGTTGTGATTTGTTTATTTGTTTTTATTTTATTGTCTTTGGACCCTCACTTGAGATGTGTTTGATATGATTGATAATGTTTGAATTTTTTAAAGAAGCTTGTAGCTTTTTTCTAAAATATTGGCATTGAGCCATGCTTGAGGGTTTAACCTCAAAAAGGCAAATGAAGACATATGCACAGCAAATTACAGTAAACCAATACAGTACTACAATAAACTAAAATAATATATTTATGAAATAATTATTTACTTTAAAGTTCAGTTGTACTACAACATGTTGTACTTCTGTTTTAGAAATAAAAAAAATAATAGTAATAATGGTAAATGTTAAAATAAGGTTCATTAGTTAACATATTAGTTAACATGAACTAAGAATGAACAATACTTCTACAGTATTAAATAATCTTAGTTATACAATTTTGCATTTACTAATGTACTATTAAAATCAGAGATAAAGTTTGTTACCATTAGTTAATGCACTGTGAACTAAATATAAACACAATGAATTATTAGAGTTTTATATCCAACATTAACAAAGATGAATAAATGTAAAAAAAATTAGTATTCACTGCTTGTTAATGCTAGTTAATTGTACATTAACCAATGTTAACAATGACACCTTATACTAAAGTGTTACCATACACACACACACACACACACACACAACATCATATTCAAACCGTTTTGTCTTCCTAAAATGTGGACTGAGACACTATCAACTAACAAAAAGTGCACCATACTGACTTGCATACATATTTTTAAATGACAAAACATTGTTTACATTTAAATGTTGCACAGATGGGCGCACAGCTGCAACAGAAGAGAGATGCTTAAAACTGATGCTGCAAGTGTTGTTAATTGATATTGCTTGACGTTAATACAAAGCACTATATTATAAGCTGCTATTGTCCCACTGTTTTTTTTTTTTTTTACTTACCTATCCAGCACCTTACCAAGCAAGCTGCCATTAAGATCAACTGCCTCACACAACACCAACCAGAGTTAACCAGCGCTTGAAAAAATGATTTACTTCATAGTACTTGAAACATTTCACTGAGATTGTTTATTACATTCCATGCCTGTATGCATGAATGATGAGGGTTGTGTTTGAATTATGAAATAGCATGTGAAAACACTCATAATGCCTTAGTCCTCAGGAAAAGTGCAACAGCACATGATGTAAAACAACAACAAATAGTCATGTTTAGTCTTCATGCATTTGTTTTATATCTTTGTTGAAATGTGAAAAAAAAGTCAGTGACTTTGGTTTTGGACAAAAACACCAGCAGGGATGGACAGTGAGCCCCAAAATCATCACAGACTGTGGAAACTTTAACACTGGACATTCAAGTCACTTGGGCTATAAGCTTCTCCACCATCATTCAGACTCTAGGACCGGGTTTTCCAAACTGAAATTACCAAACCTGGGACTCTTCTGCAAAGAGGACCTTGAACCACTGGGCAAACATTTAAATTCTTCTGAAAAGAGGACTTTGAATACAAGGTAAATGAGTGCAAGTTTCTCTTCTCCTTAAGCCCAAGGTAAGATGCCTCGCCGTGTCGTGTGGTTCAGGAGTGTCTTACACCAAGAGGAAACTGTAGCCAAATTCCTATCACACGTTGTGTGTGGGGTGCGACTCTATGTGATGCACTTGACCCCACCTCAGTCCGATTCCTGTTGGTGAACGTTCACTGTCCAATTTCTTTGAAATCGTTTTATCTTGCCAATCCTCATATAGGCTTGCGTTCTCTCTCTATCCCCTCGGCAGGTTGTGAATCTTTACTTTTTTCTTCCCCCTTCTTCCTTCCACATTTAAACTTTCTGTTAAATGTTAGATACCGCACTCTGTGAACAGCCCAGCTTCTGTTTGGCAATGAAGGGTGGTGGGGTAACCTCTCCTTGTGAAGGGTGTCCCAATGATTGTCTTCGGGACAACTGTCAGATCAGCAAGTCTTTCCCCATGATTGTGTAGCCTAGTGAACCACACAACGGAGAGACCAGTTTGGAAGGCTCAGGAAAACCTTTGCAGGTGTTGTTGCAGCTTGATTAATCTGGACCATGGATGTCGCTCACCCCCCTATTGTAATTTGTGTTAGCCTAGTGAATTTGTGGGTTTTTTTGTTTAAATGTGAGCCAACAATCATTGAAGCACGTTAAAATGGAACCAAAGGGACTTAAAACTAACTTCGTTCTGATCTGTGTGCCTTAACGTTATTGTAATACACAAGGTTTGTTCACAATTTGAGTTGAATTACTGGAAATAAGATGAACTGTTCCATGGGGACCATTCTTAATTATTGAGAATATGCTAACCTGTATGTTGAGGCATCAAGAATAGTAGTTAGATCAAGAATAGTTAGAATAAGAAGTTAGAATTAACTTTTTTTTTCTTTTTTTGGATATTGTTATTAAAACTAGCAGAGCTTGTCTAAAGGGTCACAGCATGAGCTCATAAGATCATGAATTTAAAGTGATATGCACATGTCCTTGAAAATCAAGTTCATGTTTCAAGACACAAAAGTACAGATGTTTGATGCGAATCTTTTTGGTTTTGTTGTACAAGAACGTTTCAAACTCTTAAAAATCATGGTCAGAATTGGCAAAAGGGCACGCCTGTCAGAACCCAACATGCTCTAGGGACCACACCACACAGCACCGACGTACGACACCAACTCTGTATAACATGACATCACAACAACAAGCAATACAGCAGCGGGACACATTCTCATGCAGACAGATGTTCGTGCTACCCAAACCACATTTCGTCAGAAGGAAGGCGGTTTACTTCCAACTTGTTTTGATGACAACCTTAACATATTATCTACTATAAACATCTCCCTCCTTCCAATTTATTTTTAAATACAAAAAATAAATAAAATGAAATTCAGAATTCAGTCATTTAACTTTAGCCTTGTGTAATTAATTTGTTTTTTGAGTAATTTTATTATAAAATGTTGTTTTTTTAATTTTATTACTTTCATTTTCATTTTTAAATTTTTGCTTTATTTAATTAATTTTTTAAAATAATGAACCAATAGGGGTTTAATATAAGTATGATCACTATATAATGAGCAGATTTAATTAAAAATGTATTCATATACAAACACTGATCAAAGTACATACATAGAGCTCATCAAATATGGTCAGTGCAAGCTCAAATCAGCATGTTTGATTCACAGAAACATCAGATAAGTCTTTTTTTTTGAAGTTTGGAAACAGACTTTCAAAGGATGGACAAAAATTGAGAATATTAAAATTATGACATGAAATGTGTTAGAATATGCTAATCATTTCAGCATCTTGTTAAAAACATGTTAGTGACATCCTAATAATACTAGTATTGATCTGATAGCAGCGTTGTGGCTGATTCTTACCAATCTGTCTGAAACTCATGCACAGACTCTGAATCTGAGGGTGTGTATTTCGAGCTTAAAAAGGCATGAAGGTTTGTCAATTTTCTCGTGTTGGACAAGTGCATGCCGTCACATGGTCCCTCATTGAACTTTTCTGTTACAAAAACATATTGACATGCTCAATATATAATAACTGCATACAAATTAATTTAAATTTTAAATGTGGTTGGGGCAATCCTGGAAAAACGATTGGGAGTCAATAAAAAAATCGTATTTATTTTTTCTTATAACAGTGCTTCCGGTGGTCCTGCTCCGAAGGTAACGTGAAGCAATTGATTGATTTTGGGTTCTCAGTTTGTTTGCTTTAGGGCCCCAGATTTTTTATGTTGGGCCATACACTTAGCGCCCTCAACAGAGGTAGCAAAGTGTTCTCTTAAGATCAACTATTGAAATTACGGAAACGATAACTCGTTTAGGGGGCTTATAATAGAAATATGGACCCTTAAGATAGTAACGTGTGTGCTTATGCCTACTTACTATGAACCCGTTTGGCAGTAACATACATATATACATTATATTTCTTATGTGTATATATGTATATATATGGATTTATATATATAATATCTACTATTAGGTGTGGTGGGGTGTGTGTGTGTTGTGTGTGTGTGTATGTGTGTTGTAGTTTAATATAACTTTGTTTGGTTTGTTGTAGTTTTGTTGGTGGTTGTTATTGTTGTTGCTGAAGAGTCTCTTGTGGTAAGGTGCCATAAATAGTCTCTTGTGGTAATTGTTCCACTAGGGCTATCAGCTGACACACAAACTTGTTGTCTAGTCTTTTTTTTAATTACTGTGAGGAATGTTTTCTTCTTTTTTTCCCCCCAAGATTTTTTAAAATGGTATTTCATGGTTGTTTGTTTGTTATGGCTTTTAAATGATCTGATGCTGTTGTGTTTAATGATATGTGTACAGATTATAATACAACAGGACACAACACAAGCACACACAGATCTCAATCGGACTTGCTGACAAAAACAATAATACAGAGCACTAAATGGCGAGAAGAGATTCCAAATCTTACTTACTTATACGTCTATACCAGATGTGGACTTCCTATTTGTAGAACGGTGTCTCCAGCATACAGTTAATTCTGGTTAAGACAACTGTTTATAAGAAAATTAGTCGAAAATATTTAAATTATTCTGCACATTTGAACAAAAATAAATAGTTATTTTTATATGACATGAAAAAAGAAGTATTTATTATTAGTGGAGTCTGCCATAAGTACTATTTTAGAAATTATTTTTATGTTTATTTTATAATTATATTTTTGGTTTTTAGCTGAGTATGCAACAATTCATAGAAATGTTTATTCATGAAACACCAGCAAAGGCCGAATCTTTAATTCTCACAGAATATCTCTACGTAATCTATATCAATGATTAAAAAATTCAGATTATTTTTTAGAACAATCAGAGTGAAAAATACTGAAGGGTAACATTTGCTTCTCTGTCTGACTTTGGTCCACTTCCTTGCTAGGTCACCAGAAGATCATGACCGCACAACAATCAAATACGGAGCCCACAGCAGCAGCAGAGAAGCGAGGCCACTTCTAGAAGTGAGTCTGTTCTGGCGGAAGTGTGGGTCCCGTTACTTGTAAGGTAAAAGGCATGTATTTTTTTATGTTTAATTTTTTTCTTTTTTTTAGTCTGACATACTAACTAAAGACAAAGATCAGATCACAAGCCCCTGTTGTACCTGAACATGGTTGACAGAGTTGAGTGATATGATGTATGATGTGGTTCTGGTTGCTGGATGTGATTGTTGAGGCCCACAGGCTGTGTAGCTGTTTTGATCATGATATTCCACCTCCAGAGGTAGAGAGAGGGACTGATGCTGAGATCAGACACACTGATTGCTGGACAATAAACTGTTTACTTTTTACCAGGAGATATTCACATGACCCACATTCACCACTGAAACACAACACATGAACAATTCTGCTGTGAGATGATGCGAAAGATGATGATGATGATGAAAGATTTTGTGAATAATCTCTGGTCTGTTAGGAGTGGTAGATGACCTGTTAGACAAAAAACTAATGAGTACAAGTGTGTCATAAAAAAATATCTTCTTCTTTGTAATATCAAAATGTGTTACATTTCTGCTTTTTATAAAATTTCTCCAAAAAAATTTTACTCATTTAAGAGACTTGTGCAGGATTGGCTAATCTTTTATTTTATGTTAGTTACCTGTTGCTTTGTGCAATAGATACAGTGCAATTGTTTATTCGTGTTTAGATATTTCTATTTTGCAAATCACTTTAATCTCCGCATCCCGCTTGACACGACTGCCCACCAAGACCGCCCATCAAGTGTTGTCCCGCTGGCCAAGACTCTGTTGCAGCAGTCCCATGGGAGTGCAGGTCTCACTTTCATTATAAGCTTCCTTAACCATAAACTCACTTTCTTGGGGGAAAAGGAATTATATTTTTTATTTTGTAAGCAACTTATTCCACAAGTGCTGTTGATTAATTTAAATTTATACTAAATGTGTTATGAACTGAGAAATCAAAATCCCTTTTGATCGCTCGACATACTGTATAAGTCAATGTCAATGTACTATGAAAACGGCCTGTAAGTGTCATCTTAAAACTTTTGCATTAGTCTAAAAAACAGCTTATATTAAAGGTCACATGATCGCCAAAAATAATTGTATGTTGTGTATTTATTTAATGCATGTGTTTATGCTGTTTATAAAAAATACACAATTTTTTTAGGTTTAAGGTAAAAAAAAATAATATTATTATAATAGTTCTGAAAAGCGCAGGTGTGCTCTGATTGGCCAGATATCTGTAGTGCAAGCTAGATTGGCTGAATTCTCAAGAGTGGACAGAAATGTTATGCCCTCACTATACTGTGATGCTGTGTGTCCCGGCGTGATGAGACAAAACCAATAAAACCCATTACATACACGGCATTTGTTGCATCCAGTGGACACATAATACTGAATATGATGACTTATACCGTCTTTTTACGGTTATGTATCGCGTCGTAAACATAAATCATGTCTGCATTTGTGATCTGAGAAACGACAAACAACAAAGCCTACTTACACTGCTCAACTCACATTTGAATCATCGCGTCAAATTCTTAAATATGTAAACCTACTTAATAGTCTGTGAGTCAGAGCGCCAGATCAATTGTAACCGCCCCACTTCATAGAAACAGCTTTGTGCACAGCCTCCTCAGGATCAAGAAACAGTCCTCCATCAAATGCTCTGCACATCTGAATATTTGCTGAACTGTTCTGGAACAGTGTTGTAAATTCAACTTAACCACTGATTTATAGTTGTGTCCCTCTTCTTGGAAGCTAGACAAAGTAGTTTTGCTTTCACAACGTTATACACAGACCGCCTCAACAACATGCAGCGGCCAAGTGCAACAGCGAATAAAAGCGAGGCCTTCTTTCTTTTGTGTGAACATCTGAGCTACAAGTATGCAAATCTTTCCCACATAGTGACGGGGTGTGGACAAGTCTTAAATTTTATAAAGAATATCTCTTTGATTTGAGACTTTAGTCTTTGCAACTTTACAGATCTTCTTTATGCACCAAGAGCTTGTAAAATGCCAGAATTTAATTTATTTAAAATATGTAAAGTATTACAGTCTTGGAGTCAGAAGCGCCAGAAGCGCTTTTGTGCACAGCATCCTCAGGATCAGAAACAGTCCTCCATAAAATTATGCAGCACACCTCTGAATATTTGGTTTGAACTGTTCGGAAAACAACTTAACCAAGATTTCTAGTTGTGTCCTCTTTTGAAGACCAAACAAAGTAGGTTTTGCTTCACAACGAAACACACGGCACCGTCTCAACACCATGGGGCGGATGGCTGCTTTTTTCTTCGGGCCGCAAAGCGAGAATAAAGTTATGCCTTGTTCTTTGGCGTGCCCAAAACAATCAAGTTGCCAATTGCGTGCAAAAACACAGCTTTGTATTGCCTTCCTTCTGATCCCAGCTTTACGGAAAGATGTTGGGGGCCATGGGGCGTGTTTTTTATGAAGTTCCCAGTAGGCGTTTCAGGTAAGAAACACTGGGACGAGTGTTAACTCTTATTACCATATATCTTCGATTACAAACTTTGTCTGGCCACTTTGGATCACAGATTTTCACCAAGAGCTTGTAATACTCAAGAGAAAGGAAAATGTGCTACTGGATGCATATGAACCCTTTAATTGCCATATCTGCCACAAGTTTGTGAATAATAGGATGCCTTTTACAACACGTAGCAGAAGAAGAGCTTTGTTCTGCTTACGTTTACAGATCCGATTTTTGAGTATTTATGCGTTCCATCTGTAAAGGATGTAAGATGTTCAAATATACACAACTGTCGAACGCCCTAATAGCAAGTGGGTGATGAGGGCGGTCAAAAAACAGAACAGAAAATATTATTACTTTTAAAATTATGATGTTTTGATTTTAAACATTCTTGATAACATTGATAAGTGGACCTCTGAAAACAGTCCAAAATAATATATTATATTTAATTAATATTAAGAAAACAAGAATATGATGCATTTCATTTCTACTCACCAGAGACAGAAACATTGAGATGGTTTTTGTGATTGGGGTGACCATTTGTGCACCAATTATCTGTAGCATGATAATGTCCAGCGTTTTGAGTTAGTGAATGTCTGTGATGTCAGAGATCCATTTTATGATTGTCCAGCTTCAGTCGTCTCTGAATCTTCTTCCAATCAGGAACATCCAGATGTGGAAAAAGATGTTCTATGTTCCTGTTGATTCTTAGCTATGAGAATATGGTCAAGCCTCCAAATTTCCACACATATATTGTCGTCGTCTTGTATTTCAGTAACATGCATGAGTAAAAGGACAGAATTTCCCTCTATCACTGCCACTGACTGTATTTCAATCTGTCAGAGCAACAAAAACCCTTCCAGGACAAACAAAAACAGGTTTTGAGACAGGTTAAGGCTCCTGATGGTTTTGTGCCAAAGCATGCAATCAACTGCAGTTTGAACCAATTTTGGACCAATGATTTTACATTACTTTTGTTGTTATTCATGATCATTTTTTTAAGAGTTAGGCTGGGGCAGGGCATTTCCAGTGTATGGGTAGCAATCCTTGAAGTTAATATATTAAAAAATCCTAAACAAAACAAATGATCAAACAAATAAACGAGCAAAACAAACAGGCTGGAGATATGACAAGTGTCGCAATTGAGGATTCACTTCCATGTGGTTTTTTTTTTTTCGTTAGAAGACATTTATTCTCCATGACTTCTTAACATGTTAATACTTTTTCATGACTTTTCCAGGCATTAAAAAATAAAAAAATAAAATTAAAAAATCAAAGATTCACCACAATATCTTAGTTGTCTGATTTGGATCTGAGATAAAAGCAAATGTGAAAAATAGTCTAATCTCTGATAAGTAGCAGTAGTTTGTTACTCATTTCTGATTAATGATATCTTAAGCCTTAAAAAGCATTAATACTAATGATCAGATGGCACCGGAACAAACAGAACAAAAACAAACGCATTTTCTTCAGTTGTTCAGGTGATCTAAGAAATCTGTTGAAAACATCCTCCCACAAACAGGTTTTGAACCCCCTACTTCACTTGCCACATTCTATGGTTTATGTTATACATGAGTTACATATAAATGCTCTTTCTGTCCTGTAGAATACTTATAGACTTGAACTCTTCGACAGTGAAAAACAATCTTGATCTGTATCATTTAACTTTGAAAATGTGCTGAAAGGTATAGTTGTCTGATTATATTAATTATTACTCATATTAATAGAAGAGTGGTATTTTATGTCAGTTCCTTGAATTAGATGTGATGTATCTTACGACTTTTAAAATTGTGTTATAATTAAAAACAACATTACCTATATATCAGGTATTGTGTATATGCGACCAAAATTAACACAAGAAAGTTGGCAGTTTTACTACGGTGGGAATGTAGCAGCTAAGTATGAGTCATACTGAAACCTCTGTGGTGTTGGTTCTTCAGAAAAGTGGTTTAATCTGTTGAGTCTGAGGAAGAAGCGTCTCGTATGTGGGCCGTTGGTTAGAGTGTGTTTTAGGTTGCAGGTGAAAGTTTCTTCCAGTTCTACTGCTATGAACTTTAGCGTTTGACTTCCTCTCTAGATCAACCTGCTTTAGCAATAAAATTAAAGTAATAAAATCAATCATCAAAACCTGATGTATGATAAGGTCAAACAAGATTAATTTAATTACATTTAGTATTTGTCAGCGGGAAAACACTCAAGCGATTTCATGCATCCTAATGATGGCAATAAACACGAGAAGTTCCAGTTATAACAGGTTGTTTATTCAGTTGATCTTTTTTTTAGATGCTTCATGGAATGAGAGGTTTTCAGTTGTTTTCTTAAAAACTTGTGAAGGATTCCGTCGGTCCTTCTTGGTGTTATGAGGTCATTCCATCCAGTGAGGAAACAGTGAGAGGAAAACGTCCTTAAGAGAGTGATTTTGTTGCCTCTTTGATGATGGCATGCACTGCTCAAGCAGGATTCTAGAGGGTGTCTAGGACACGTTAAGAAAGAGCAGAGGTACGTGGGTGGAGAGCTGTGGATGTTCTGTAGGAAAACAAGCACCCAATGGACTTGAACTTGATTTGACAAACTGCAAATGAAAGCCACGTTGGCAGAGATATTGGATGGAAACTGTGTGACAAGTGCTGTCTTGGGCTCAGTGTGAAAACAACACAAGGCGGGGTAGGCTCAACGTGCTGGCTGCTTCTGAATTCCTTGCAGAGTGAATCGGAAAAGAGACCGATTACTCTGTGATACACACCACTGAAGAAAGAAGGAAGGAGAACTGAATTTGAGGTTTTCCTAAAGCTGATAAGGTTTTGGCCAGAGGTGTTTGTGTGGTGGGATTGGAAGGTGAGCTGTAGATATAAAAAGGATCATGAAACTATCAGAGACATGCAAGGGGTGGACCGTTCAGATGTTACGGGTATGTTATCACACGTCATGCGTGTAAAGAGGAGGTCAAGCTGGGTACCTGATTGTACGAGTAGTACAGGGTTGGTTGTTGAGCTCCCTGAATGGTTCGACTAAGGAAAGGACTAGAAGAGAGGTCAAAATACCGGGATATTACCCACAAGGCGGATTGTTGAAGCGGCTCCACACAAAGAATCTCCAGATGTGGCTGCCCATCCATCAGGGGATTCAACAGATATAGCGACCATATATAAGTGTATTTATTCTCTTCTGTCTCCATTAGTGTTTAGTGCAGTTGGCGTTGGCATCAGGTGAACGATAGCCTTGTTTTTCGTGTTTACTGTGTTTAGATGTTGCTTGTGCGTTTGGTCCCGTACTGCTATCGCCATTACTTTGTCAGTGCTCGTGCGGCTTGCTTAGACCTTTGTTGTGATAAACAGTAAAGTGTGTTTTAGCTTGAATTTCAATGTCCATCGTTTTGTCCTGTCGTTCTTTTTATACGAACCATTATCTATCCCGCAGCCATGGTGCGTCGTGTGCAGCCCTCCGTTAAGGCCCTCTCGTTGTGAATACCGAAAGAGTGTAAAGACCATCTGGGCCTTCCCTTAAATGTGCGACTCCACCGGGCAGGGACACCGGGCAAGGGATATAATTCTTGTTTTGAATTAATCCTTTTTTCCACTACTTGTTTCACTTCTGTTTCAGTTTGTTATAACCAATTTCTACTATGGGTTTCCAGATCCCGACTATCACTAACACTCACAAACCCAAGCATCAAACAAGCTTTGCAGTCGCTACATCCGCAACAACCTGCACACTTTTGCCGAGGTCCGGCTAAGACACGACTTTCGTTTTCTATGGGTCTCTGGGAATTTGCAGTCGGCTGTAAACAAAGGGACGATTTCAATTACTTCTATGATAGTCATAATTCAAAGCCTAAGTCCTCATGGCCGGGACAGAGAGACCTGGATCAAAACCCAGAGGACACTGCACACCGGAAGCACTCCCTCCACTAAGTTCTAATTTTCCCACTCCCCCCGTTTGACTGGAAGAGGTGGAGGGACTGGTCTGCTCATCTCTAATGAAAAAGTATCCTTTACCAGCTCTGGAGTAGCAACAGCTCCGTTGAATCGCATTCAGTTACTGTTGCCTACCCTCTTAATAAATTTATTTTTGTAGGTTGTTTATTGACCCCCAGGAACACTAGGGTAACTTTTTGGAGGAATTAGATGTGCTGCTCTCAACCTTTCCTGAGGATGGTATTGCCCTAGTTATGCTTGGAGGATTTCAACAGCCACCTAGATAAACCGCTGTCTGCAGACTCACCACAATCTGCTTGCCCTCTTTTGAACTCAACGGAGTGTCAACTAAATGCTAATCACAAAGCAGGCACCCAACGGAACTATTTTACATGCACACGCACTGCTCCACTGATCATGTAATGGTTACTTCCACTGCACACCTCAGATCACTTCCTCCTCACTCTTAACCTCAACAGTGGTCCCTGGGTCCATCACTGTTTATCCTCCACAATGTCATATTTCGACGGAACCTACGCTCAACTCGCACCCACCCGGCTATCTGCAATGGTTTTCATCTTTGCGTCCTTTCACCATAAAACTGGTAGCGTCTTCTGCTACTTTCTGCTCCACTCTTAACATCTTGTTCGGGACACTTGTTGCCCCTTTCCTTCCAGGCCAAGGGCGTACACCAACCCCTCTGCTGCACCCTTGGTTATCTTATGTTCTACACGACCATCAGTCCAAGCTTAGAGGTGCTGAAAGGGTGTGGCACCAAATCCAAAACTACTACTGACCTTAAGTGATGTTTCAGTCACGCCTCCTCTATCCTTTTTCTGTACTGTCTCCACTGCTAACCGGACATACTTACGCATAACAAGATTAACAATTCGTCTGACGCTCGCAGCCTTTATAAAACTGTTTCCTCGCGACTTCGCTCCTTTGGCCTCCGTCCTCCTCCCCATCCTGAATTCAACTCTAACCAGCTGACGGGACTTGGCCACGTTTTTTCATTAATACAATTAAACACATCAGTGCCCAAATTTTTCCTCACCACACTCCGTCAGCACATATCATCAGCAAAACATACACTATTCACATTCTTCTCTGCAATCTCGGAGGCAGAAGTCTCCAAACTCATCCTTCTAATCATCTACACTTGCCGCTTGATCCTATTCCATCTCCTCTCCTTAAGCCATTTCTCCTGAGTTGTACCTGCACTCATCATCATTAAATCAATCCCTCCACATGGTGTTTTCCCCAACATTTTAGCCAGGATAGTATAACTCCACTACTAAGAAACTCACTCTCAACCCATGTCTCTTTTAGAGAACTACAGACCAGTTTCCCTTCTTCCTTCATGGGAAAACCACTGAACGAGCTGGTAAACAAGTCTCTGCCTTATCAAACAGAACAACTTCTTGACAGCAACCAATTGCTTCAGAAGTGGAATTCAGGCCTGCCTCGTTGTTGAAGCCCTAAGGATGGCAAATAGCATATACAAATCTTCAATACTTACTCTCTTGATTTCGCTGCTTTTGACACATTCTTGGACCCCCTTCTTTGCCTCTGGTACATGGCAATCATTAGGCTTCTGTCATTCAGAACATGGCTTTTTCATACCACTGCTCTGCTGATGACAATCCAGAAACTCTACCCCTCCTCCATTTCCATCATGATGATCCGCTGTACGCTGCTCACATTCAGGTGTCTAACAGACATTTCCTTTGCTGGATTGAAGGACGATCATCTTCAACTCACCTTGCCAAGACAGAACTGGCTTGTGGGTTCCCCAGCACACCCATCGTTTCATCAGAAATTTCACCATCACGTTTAGGCCATCAACCATAACTTCTTCAACGAACAGCCCAGGAAACCTTGGAGTTTTATGATTGATGCTAAGCTAAACCTGTTCAGACCCCATTGCTAAAAACTGTCCAGTCCTTGCAGATTTGCTTTTATTAAAACATTAAGAAGATCAGAGCCCTTTCTTTCGGAACTTGCTGCACAACTCCTGGTTCAAGCTTTGTTCTGTCCAGGTAGACTATTGCAACGCTCTCTTGGCAGGTCTTCCAGCCAGTTCTATCAAACCTTTGACAAGTAATTCGAACGCTGCAGCAAGATTATTTTTTAATGAAACCAGAAAGAATACACGTCAACCACACCACCTCTGTTTTTATCAATTTTTCACTGGCTACCAATAACAGCGCCTGCTCGCTAAAAGTCAAGGTCATTTGATGTTATGCCTACAAAACCACCACGGTCTTCTGCACCCCACTTTATTACCTAAATTCATTACGTCAGATTTATGTGCCACTCTAGAAAGCTTGCGTTCTGCAATATGAACATTGCTTTGATTGTGCCATCCCAAAGAAGCACAAAATCACTTTTAGCGGACTTTTAAATTAAAGTTCCCTCCTGGTGGAATTACCTGCCCAACTCAATCCGAGCAGCTGCCCTTAAAATTCTTCCAGAATCCGGCTTTCAAAACACCTCTCTTAACATCTTATTTGACCCTCTAACTTTAGCACTCACTACTCTACTTCTATGTAAATAATATAAGAATAATAAAAAAATCTAACTAGCTGTCTACTCTTTTTATATTCTCTGTTTCCTCTGTTTCTTCTGTTTTCTTTTTATTTAGTATACAATTTACCAAAAAAAAAGGACCTCTACCCCTAGTTTTGCTCTATTCTTTTTCTATTCTATCTGTTTTCGATTTTTATTTATTTATTATATTATTAAAAAGCCTTGCTATGTGTACTGCATTTCAGCTAACTGAGCCTTTTTAAAGCACTTGTTATAATCATGCTCGTTTTTGTTTTTGATTGGCCGTCCAGTGTCCTCATTTTGTAACTCCGCTTTTTGATAAACAGTGTCCTGCTAAATGACAATGTATGTAATGTATATATTTTTTTTCTAGAAAGTTTCCTAATTGACCCTGGCATGTCGTTTGAAACAGATAGTGTGACTGTAACAGGCAAAACTGGTATTAAGCCAAAAACCTACGCGCTATTAGCTATGTCCACTGCCAAATCACTAATTTACTAGAGTTTTGGAGAGTGGTCCATGATAGTTGTGTAAATATTTCTTACAGCCCGGGGGGACTGTCCATGCCTTTATAATTAGCACAGCAAAGTGTAGAGCATGCAAAACGTCCCTGCACATCGAACATACTGTGGTACAGGTTTGCCACTTAAGTGCATTAACCGGTAGAAAAAAGTTATTTTGTGTATTCTAATTACTGCTAACGGCAAACAATATAGAAAGAAATAATCAAACATAGAATTTATATAACAATAAATAAATTTATGTTTTAAAAAACAATACATTCTTTCATCAATATTGCATAAAAGGTTAATCAAAGTATTATTTTAAATAGCATTTACACTGATAAGGGTAAGGTTTTTTGGCCTGTCCCTCACTATGATTTTATTTTTTTTCAGAGGACTTTTTAATTTGCAAAATGAAAGCAAAACAATATAAAAATCACATTTGTATACTTGTTCTAAATATAGTCTCATTGTTTCATTAGCAATGTTTTGGGCACAAGCATACACTCAAAAAAAAAAATAGCTTGTTTGTCTAACTTAATAAAATATTCCATAGCCTGAGATGGCACAATACAATTTTCTTGTTATTTTAATGTGTCTTCTTTATTTGACTGGAATTTACCAAAATGTTGGTAAAAGTGAAAAATGGAAGAGTGGAAACCACAAAGCACCGATTTCTGGTATTAGAGCTAAACATTTAGAAGCTCTCTGGCCGTGCCCCACTGACAAATCGCTTCAATTCACGGATCAGAGTTCACAATTCAGAGGTAAATCTGGACTCCTACCCATCAAAAATCATTGACTGTTAAAGGGATAGTTCACCCAAAAAAATTAACATTCTGTAATTAATTACTCGCCCTCATGTTGTTCTAAACCCGTAAGACCTTCGTTCATCTTCAGAACACAAATTAAGATATTTTTGAAGGAATCTGAGAGCTCCCTGACTCTCCCATAGACAGCAATGTAATTACCACCATCAAGGTCCAGAAACATAGCAAAGATATCGGTAAAATAATCCATGTAACATCAGGGTTTCAACCGTAATTTTATGAAGCTACGAGAATACTTTTTTGGTGTGTGCGCAAAGAAAACTGGTTTATGATTTCTTCTTATTGTTTTTTTATGACGTGATGGTGGTTGATTAATGACGTCATTTTCATTTTAGGGGGACTATCACCTAACTACACAGATAAAAAGAAAACATTAACCCTCAATTAGTCCTTACTTTAAAAAAAATGGCTCCCTTCATTTTCAACATTTTCAACATTTTCTATATGTATTCACAAAAAAAGGGGGCTCGATTTGGTTGGTTCTGAAGGGATGCCTATGTAAAGATTTTTGGTAACACGTTCTATAAAGCCCCATATTTTATACTACATTATAAGGGTAATTCATTAAGGCATTATAATAATGCATGATGCATTATAACAAAATAAAAATACCTTATAATAGGCTATTTTCTTGATATTCTAGAACAGTTTTATGTTTTTTATAATCTTAACCTTATTATGGTCTCATATCTTGCCATTTTAATTATGCTACTTTACTTAAAGCAATCAAAGAACCATTTATAAGTATAGCATAAATAAGAATAATAAATAAATAATCTCACTCACGAACCCAAACGTTTGATGATAGTGTCAGATCACTTGACAATGATAGCAACGGTCATAGCGGTCCTCCAGTCTATTGAACATCGTGGCGCCTCCTATGGGTATTTCACGGACAGCTTGTACACGCTGAGGGCAGGAATGCCTCTGCAGCCTCCTCGCCCCCTAGAAATGTATCAAACAGTGACGAGTATGGTTTTCTAGCGTAGGCAAGTGCTGGGCCACATTAAAAGCCACTGTGTGTATATGGTGTACCAGGTCCAAACAAGGTAGGCATCAAGCTAGACGGAGTGTCCATAACGGTGGGTGTTGTGTGGTGCCTGTGCGCCTGCATAACGTAGGCCTCCACAGTGCATATCCTAGTGGCGAACTACGTCAGCACCTACTTACTCTCATGCATAAAGTGCTAATCGCCTCATTGAGATTGCACTAGTTTTTCTAGTTTACATTTACCCATAGTCACATTTACTATTCTTACCGTGGCACGACATTGTAACCTTACATATAACCAATGCAGTTCTGTTTTGTCCCATCACATTCGAGCTCAAATCATTAGTTACTTAGTAATCACATAAATAACACTAAAGCGTGGAAATGGTATTAGTAATCACATAAATAACACTAAAGCGTGGAAATGGTCTTGTTTGGTAAACTGTGCGAGATTTCTGTAGAATCCAGGGTCGACAGCTTCTTCTATGTGGCGTATAAATTTAAGATTTCTACTTTTATATTGAACACAAGTGTGCTCTTTGCTGGAAACACAGGCCACAACAACAGCAAACATTCTGAACTATACTCTCGTACAATGAAAGTTATTACGATCTTAACAGCGTGTTGCAGTGCTACTGTGAAAATGATAACACTGCAACATTTCTCTCAACAACATGTTGAACTCTACACAGCATTAGCGGGTATCAATGCATCACAATGTCTTCATAATCCATGCTTATGTTTTCCTGCGCTTTATGTTGACCCCGCTCCATAGGTGCTGCTATAGTGAGACAAACATAAGAAAAAAGCTAGTGCAGGCTAGGGTTTTTTTCCTGATAAAAAGTATTGATTGCAATTTAAAATACCAATTAGTTTATTTATTTACACTACATAAATATTAGTGTTTTAAAAAAAGTGAAACAAAATATGAAATTACTAGTGTTATATTTTACTGTAAAATAAAAACATTGAGTATTTAAGAAAAATATATAATAAGAAGAAGAGCAGCAAAGGGCAAAGCATCAACAGAGGTAAATGAAGCGCTAAACCTGAAACGAGAGATGTCTTTAGTTAATCGGTAAAGAGCCATGTCTTTAGTTACTCAGCAAAGACCCAGGTTCTACAAGTGTATGATTTTTAGAGCCAAACTGGTCAGAGGTGTATAAGCATCTTGCATCTTTTTGAGGTGGCCCTGTGCCCCTAAAAGAATGTCCAATTCAGGTCTATTATTCACTCAGATTTCGTACAAGTTTTAACGACAACCACAGATGGTGCATCACTAAAGCTTTAGATACGATTATATCCAGAATCAACTGAAGATCAATCTGAGAGGTTATTTATTGGGGATTTATTTGACAAACCGGCCTAGGGTGAGATTTCAAAAAAGTAGACTTTTTATTTTTTCGAGCGAATTCAAAATTGCTAAAATATGTCCTGTAAAAGGTAAATTTTGGTCATGCATTTGACAGCTTTAATGACCAATGAATCAGAGGAAAAAAAGTAGTTTGCATCTAGCCCGAATGGTTCCAAAAGTTATTAGCATTTAAATATGAGGGCAAATGGCCTATTGGGGCGCTAACAATTTGAGAGAGAGACTCCAAATTTGTTTGATGGTTATTATTGATGTAACTGGTCCTCTAAGTCTGAGAGCGAATGAAGAACTTTTGAAGAATAAAAGAAGAAGAAGAAGACACAGAGACAATAGTGCCCTATAAGGTGAAGCAACCTCGGGCTTTTGGTCCCCTGAGATTCAGCAATTGATTTTACTATCTACTTTCTAATTTTATGTATTACTTCAATAAATATCTAATAGTAATTGCATGCCTTATATTCTTCAATCTATTTGTAGCTGTGTAATCTCTAATCAAAATAACTTTGGCCACGAGGGTGCCGATGTGCAATCTCTCCTTTTCCTTGAAAACAGCCGTCATAATAACAGGTTGTGACATATGGTTGGCTGACCATGAGTGCTTCTCAATAACCTGATAGACAACCCACCCAACTCACTATTAACGGCGAAACCGAGCTGCTCTGAGACCTGAAAATCGTGAGCCTGCTGCAATGTACTTGGAAAAGACACACAGTCAATCAGTGCAAACACCAGTGCCTTTATTTATTTAATTATATCTGATTTGATGAGCCAATGCGAAGCCTATTTTTATCTTTTAAAAGACTTTGGCTATCCTAGGAACTTTAATAATGTGCTGCGTTAAATGCCACATAGGGAGTAATCAAGGCTTCCAGCGTTCTATTAGGCTACTTGAATCACAAGACAGGATAAAATACCCTTATTTTGAGTAACAGAACTCTGGATTTTTGTTCCAGGACGATGGCCTTGCCAGGTAGACAATTGTTTGTGTTTATGTGTTCCTGCTGCAATGCACTTTCATTGCGCCTTGCCCATGTCACGCAATTGTGTTTGTCCGAATAGCAGACAGACATGAAGTCATCAGGGACGTCAGCACCTAAACAATCCGTATTTCTCTCTAGCTACTGAGTTAAAATGGTAGTAGAAACCATTTAGTAGTGTCATCTTATTACATCATTGTACTGTTCAGGCACCGTTATTACGTGTTTAACCACCCGTTAATGATGCTCACCGCTTAAGCAACACTCATCTACACTGAGTTCTTGTTAAAAAGGACTGTTTTGTGACATTCTAAACATGTTTCTTCGGCTTATTAGATAGAAGTGAATTAAATAAGTAGAAGAAAATGTCACATTGTCTTACCTTTAAACGCTACTATACCCATTTCGACTGGCCTTTTTTGGCACATTGACTTATGAATCAGCCTGTTTTAAGCAAACAAAAGTACTGCTGTCCCCAAAAACCAGTCTACGCCAGATTCTCGTTAACATGTTTATCCAACGTTTGTAGCGAAAATGTTTTGGTCACATGGCGGAAACAGAGACCAGTTAGAAATGAGTGCTCTTTATGCGGAATACAGGTGCCTTAACCCATCTTGATGGCCTGAACCCATGTCGAGCAGGCTTTTGTTGCTTAATCTCTGTTCTGGCATCCCCATTCTCGCACGTTAATTCAACAAACATTCTATGCCTTACGCTAGCACCGTTCACATGGCAACATCACGCACTTGAAATGAACCGATGCATGACGATACATGAGGCTTGCTCCTGTAACAAGCATTAGATCCAAAGAATCAAATGGATCACACAAAAATACACCTATACCTGTAAACGTCCATTGCCTATACTATTCTATCAGTATGTTTCTTGCATCTGTGAGACTGTTAACAGCCTGGTGCTGTTCAAAGTTACCTGCAAACTTAAATCTGCGGCGTCTGCGTGCTTCTCTTGAGGGGGTATGCGTTTAGGGTTATCTTTCAGACTACTCCGTATCTGTGAAATTATTCAATTAAGTTGATCTCCATAACAGAAACATCCCAGTTCTGATCAGACGTTACACCATTTCTGAGAGGCTTGTGAAAGTGACATGAAAAGCGCATATGAAACTTTGGATGCTGATATGAGGAAGTGCAATCCTGAATAACGGACCCTGTTGAACGGTGCAGGCCATCATCTGTTTACAGACGCTAACATGAAAACGTGCTTTGGGAAAAGTGCTTTCTGTGCGGATTTCTGGCTACCCCTGACAGCATCACAGCTACTCCCCCACCAACTGATTGTGTTAGTTAGCCACCTGATGGTCCTGGTTCAATCCCCTTTTCAACTACAACATACTTACAAAGGGCAGAAATAAATTGTAATTACAATAGACCCTGCTACGATAACCAGGGATATAACAGGACAGTATTACAGAGCAGAGTGCTGTTTACTGTATGGATAAGTTCTGGACTTTAATACAAGGACAACTGTAATTTTCTGAAACTAAAATCTTGTAACACTGACCCAAGTGTCTGTCAACTCTGAAAACATTCATTGTGAACTATGAATATCCGTCATGGATTTTTGACAAATTAAATTCCTCATTTTGAGAACACAAGTCAGAAAGCTGGCATCATTTTAAGCCATTCGGGGTTTTGTTTTTGCACTGATGGAAAACAGAATGTATAATTGTTCAAAAATTTTTTTTATCTCTGGCATTCCATGTCTTGCCAATCATAAAAATGCCATCATGTACTTTAGGTTCTTTTTTGGGCTTTTTAGTGCCTTTATTCTGATTAATTAGTATTATGAGCACACAGGGAATCAGTGGGTAGAGAGAGAGGGGAAACAAGACTGGCAAGGACCACAAGCAGGATTCGAACTCGGTCACACTCAGTTGACTGTGTAGTGCTGTAATGTCCGGCACACTACCAAGAAGGCTATTGGCACTGACATCATTCTATCATTCTTGATCAATATCATCAATCTAGCACTGTCAATTCAGCAACCTATCCTGTCCATTGTTCTGTCACAGCTAGCATAGTTCGCATCGGTCTTTCTATCATTCTGTGTCATCCACCATCCATGGTTCTTTCTATCATTCTTTTCATCTCAGCATTCATTTCTCTCTATTCATCATCCTTCGGTCGCATTTTTCCTGTCATTCTAAGCATCATCCATCGTTCGTTGGTATTGTGTTCATCCAATCTTCTTTGGGGGGGGGGGGGGGGTTTCTACATCTTCCCTCTATTCTATTCCATCCATCTACCCGTTCGTTCTAATCGTTCTAGCCCATTCATCCCATCATCCATCCATGCCATCCATCCACCCTCCATCCACCATCCATCCACCTTTCTATACTTACGCATGTTTATTCGGTGTGAAGATGTTATTTTTCTTCTATTATGTTGTATTATTGCCCGTCCAGTGGGCGTTGGGGGTTGACATGGATAGAACATACTTATTTGCTTTAATCATCCACGCGTGACGCCTTACCAATATTTGTTGTTCCCTGTACACTTTTAAACGGGGGTCCCCTCTAACTGCTCGGGTAAGTAGAGGAATTTTGCAAATTGTCATGTATATTTTAACTGCCGTTATGCGTTATGAGGCCGCCTGACTATCCGAGCCTCGATTTTACCGCCTGATAGATGTACATTAGGAAGTATGGTCAAGCCAGTGGAACGACACCGCAGGAATGAATATTACGTTTTGGGACAGCAGTTGAGTGTGACAATAGGGTGTTTGGTTTGTCGGCACGATGTATGTTAAAATGCCGCTGTCAATACACTCACTAAAGTGACGGGGAGACAGTGAAGAGATTCTTAGTGGTGCCGCTGAACGTGACATTACAGCCCTCCACCAAAAGTGAATGGCTTGGGGACCCATACTCGGAAATGTCGTGGCCCAGGATCGTCGTCGTGCCTATAATTAACACCAATGCCCAAAATGCACCACACTACACGCAGAGACCGGGGTGACACAGCAGTTGGGGGGTTCGGTGCGCTTAGCCTCCCCCCCTCTAAAGGGCAGCCGTCAGTCGTCCCGAGTACTATTGACCACCGGTAGTGACCGGCAAGGCGTACCACAATAAGTAGAGGAGAGCGCTGTACAGATTCACTTCCCCCCCACCTTACCAATGTCCTCGCCGGCCCGAAGACTCGAACCTCACACCCTTGGACTTGGCAAGTCTGACTCTCTAACCATTAGGCCACGAATTTCTCGTCCCAATCCCCCTAAACAAAGATGTGACAGCTTTTTAGTGGTACTATTGAAGCCACTCTTGCTCTGTTGACTAATCTGCTTCCTTGCCTTCTTTCTAGTCTCATGACTCCATTTAAATGTAGAACTGTCATGCGTTTTTTCAGCCACACCGCACACGTTGCAAGTTTCGGGTAATGACATCTGCAGATTTACTGTTGGGGATTCACTCTCGAAGTAGCAGTGATTGGGCACAATGGAGGTGGACACCAACCAAAGCAATAGACGGTTAGTGAGAAAAAGAAGAATATGTGGAAAATGGGCATTTATAGACTTAGAGCGAGCACCCTCACTTAACTTTTAGAAGCACTCCTCAGGGGTGATTATTTCTGGAACCTGAGGTCTAATACGCCTTTTATTGCCAAATATACTGAGATACAAAAACAATTACAACGAAAGACAAATGCATTAATAAAAAACAAGTTGAACTAAATGCATTATTTCTATAAGGTTTAAGCACTGGACTAACGTCTGAGAGGAATAGGCTAGGTAATGAAAATAAAGAATGAGACATAGAGTAAGTTTTTTTTTTTTTTTTTTTGCGCCCTATAATCAGCATATGCTTCCATTTAATGAGATAAGCCCTCCTCATCAGTCTGGAATTTAGCAAAAAAAAGGCGAAAAGCATCAGTCGGCAGGGTCAGTGATGTGCTAAGGAGACCGTTTTTTGAGCATACACGGTAAATCCTCCTGAGCAAAAGCAGAATCCCCAATTAATAGTAAAAGAACAATGTAATATCTAAAAGCACCCATCCAGTTTTGTGTAGAGTTGAAGGAAATCCATTTGGCGAGTGGAGATTCGTGCTCGCGGCATTTACATGGGATCACGTAACATGTATGCGCTCTCGATATCTTTCAAAGTATCACGCTATAGAAACCGCCTTAAAAAGTTAATTCTAAAGGAGGTGAGAGAAATGACGACCAATAGGCATCAGCTACACTGCCAGGAATCCGCCACTGTCAGATTGCGCATTAGAACATTGTACCTAAAAACAAGGTCTTATCCGCCAGAGCCATCCATGACATCTCTCTAAATCCGTTAAAGATGGGTTCCAGTGCGATAAAAAATATTTTTGCACCAAACGTATACGCACTGACAGCACGAGTACGGACCTGGGTCATCAAATGGTGCCTACTAATATTGCGCTCCTTAAAGTACTGTACTCTGTTTGGTGAAGACACAGTACACACTTTTGATAGTGCCCTGTAGTCAGGCAGAGCGTAGGGCAAGGCTTTGAGGACATACTGATAATGCAACCTGTTCAGCTCTCACACACCCCAAGCCCCAAACCGCCCCCTCCGTTCACTGTGTAACTGGCCTGTCAATCATACTGAGAACAGGTTAACATCACTTCCACATTTACAATTACCCCCTTAATTTAAACTCTCTACCAAAATGACTGAGAATAGAGAAAGATAATTACTTGCCTACTTGTTGCAGTGGCTGCTCAGCGGCCAGAGGGTCTGGTCAGGCCCAGCCTAAACCCACAGAACATTCCCCTCTATGTTATGTTTTTGCGTCTCCCGCTTTGTTCTTATTCTTTTGGGTCACCCAAATTGCATAACGTACGCTACGAAAACTACTTCTTTTTGGGGTTAGGATGTTGTTTGCTATGGACAACCCACTATCAATAGGCGAAAGCGATTCGGACAACCGTTGAGATCGCCCCGATGAGTGCGGAGACTGCGCCGAGTTGCCTGGTGTTGGCTTCGTGTCTTAAATAAGCCTAAAATAACCTGTATAGAGAACGTTGCCCTAAATGGCTTGTTTGCAGGTGTCATTTTTAGCATCGGCAGTTGGTTGGTACTACATGGGGGAGAGCCAGGTAGCAACAAAAAGAGACGGGAGAAGTTTGCCAGGAACCTGGCCTGTGCACATACATTAGGTGCCGTGCATATCTACCCATTCCACCCACAACCCAAAATCACTGCTCTATTGGAATTCGAGATCGTGGTGATGTGTGGAGGCGCGATGTTGTGATGTAAAGTTGAACTCATTGTCATTGTTCACAGAAAACATGCTGAGATGATTTAAGCTTTTGTGGACATTGTGTGCAGTGAATCCCTGCCCATTCTCCTCTGGACCTCGAAACCATCAACCAGGCATTTGTTAGGTCCACCACAAGCCTCTGCTGCCTCACTGGATTGACTTTTCTTGTTTTCGGACCATGTCCCAGGTCTTGAAGCCATCGTCATGCCCTAGAGGATGTTAGTACGTTGGCATGCACCGTTGAAGGTCAAATCCCAGTAGATTAACAGTTTTTTGAAATATTCAGACCCAGCCCAATCGCCGCGACGCAACCAACCATTCCACGTTCGAGTCACGTTCAGCCTACACCTTACTTTACTTTCTTTTACAACCGTTACTTTTTAATTTTTTTTTTCCCGTTACTTTTTGATTTTTTTTTTTCGGCTTTTTTTTCGTGTTGAACTTCAGGCAAGCCGTCTTCATTCACCACATCCATAATCGATACTATAATGCATTGGACTTCGCTGCCATACCAGTATGCGAATTGGATGAAACTGGATTTAGCAATTTGGCCGTCACAAGCCATCTTTTAATCAGAACATACTTAATCAATTGAACAGCTGAATAGCGCCTAATAAAGTGGCCGGTCCGACTGATGTATATATGTTCTGGTCTCACCATCTCACGGGCTGGTGCAAAATATATTTTGTTTGGCCCTACATGCCAAACTTACTTGGCTGACCTATGCATGCTTGTAGAGGTTGCTACGTCATATTGTCATATGTGTAAGCATATCAGAGATGGCTCATCAGAAAATGAAAGGCCTGAAGGCCCGCCTCTATGGTCGTCTTGTTTCCCTTGATCAGCACTTGAACCCGCCCACCAACCAGTGCCCAGCGTGGCGGTCAGCAAGCATGGAGCACCACAGAAAACTTCTACGCCGACGACAGTCACATTGCACTAAGAGCAGCATTAAACATCAACGCAAAGACAGCAGGAAGCGTGCGCAGCTCCACTCAGAGAAAGATATGCAAGGCGGTTGGTTAGGGTGTCTATTTTGGGACAGGGCGCCACCACTGTTTGTTAGTCCAATTCCATTCAAGCTTAAAAATAATGTAAGGATCATGTGGATGTATCCATTTTTTACAGTCAACGTTCACTCACACCACAATCCTGTGTACCCAGGTAACAATTACATCATCACCTCAAACCTAGGAAAAAAAATGGGGAGATCTACAAGTGAGATCTGTCCCTCGTGACAGCTCTGAAATTCCTCCTCTGCCGATGGCTGCTCTCTGGCTTTATCAAATCAGACTTTTGACTAGACTATGCGCACATACTATTCTCAGATTCTCAGTAAAGCTCCTTATATTAAAAGTCCCACTCTCCTATTGAATACACTTCTGTTTTGAAACGCGTGTGTATATAACCACACACTCAAGTCGGAGCACTTTCAGAGGGAGAAGTAGCCCTGCACGAGGAACATCTCCTTGGTTTTAGCTGAACGAGTGTGGAATAAGATGTAATAATAACACATATAGAGACAAGCATAAAACTCAGTTCGGTAGCATTTGAACATTCAGGGGCGAATAGGATGTAAATGATATGTGTAATGATAGGAGACAGTAGATTGAAACAATATAAATCAGTATGTGCACTGAGTGATGTCCGTTGTTATCATTATTGAAGGTGCGACTAGAGAAATATTTCTCACAATCTTTATGTAGAAAACACATTTTCACAGTGCCAAGGATATGGGAGTTTTTCTGTTAGTTGTGTTTTGTGTTCGGCCTTATGATTGGTACTGTTCATTTCTCTATGTAAGGGTCATCTGCAAGTTGGTGGCAGATGATGGAGTCCATTGTCAGTGAGGGAGAATTTTGTGTGTGGATGTCAGTACACGATCTACCAACACTGGTGTTTAAACAAACCAACCAAGAAGAGGTTGCAATGGTATTTAACTGACCACTCGCATCGCTCGATATCACGGACGATCAAAAGTAGATTCGGTACAGATGCATGATTTTTTTTTTGGGGTAAAAAGAGAGATTCAGAGACAGAACTGAAGCTGGATCCTATCAGAACTGGATCTCTGACGGCACGGAGACATCAGAACCACACGACTCTGGAAACATACTAGACTAATCAGCCAGGACCCACGACCGAACAAACGAAGGGAAAGACTCTTCAGAGTTGATGTTAACTGGTGAAAAGTCATTAACTAAATTGGTAATAGGGAGAATTATCCATGTTTTTAATTACATCAGTTTATATGTTTTTCCACGTACCTGTATATTCACATTAAATGATATAGATAATTTATTTAAAACACATTTAGGTGTTTGAAGTTGTCATTTGTAGATTTATTTGTGGATTCTGCATTGAGGTTTAAGACAGACAGTTAGTGTGCAAGTTGGGCTCTGAAACCATGATCAGTCTCTCATCATATAAGCTGCGGTCAGCTTCTCCTTATTTCTTGTTAAGTATTTAAATGTAACATCAGTATGTAAAATTGTTTTGTTGTTAAAGATAAAACTTTCGGAAATAAAAAATGTGTTTGTCAGATTCAAAGTAAAAGCAAGGTTTGTGCAATAGCATTCGTGTTTAAAGCTTCTCTCAGGTTATGACGGTTTTTCATAATCAGAGATTCCTCCACCAGCTGGTTGGTTGGCTTGTTTTCAGATGGTGATCAGCTGCTCGGCAAGAGAAAAGACCAAGTCTGTAGGTGTGGGACAAATCTGGCACCTTAGATCCCGGTGGTGTATCAACAAAAACCACAAAATGATGTGATAGACGTGGCATTTTAATGAGACTCTCCACGCTGAAACAGACTGGAGCTCAGAGTAAGAATCTGTTCCGATGTTCATGTCTAAAGAATGAGATTCAGAGACAGACCTGAAGCTGGATCATCAGACTGGATCTCTGAACATCATGAACACCAGAACCACACGACTCTGGACTTTAAAACTACCAGATCAAGTAGTAGCAAGAAGCAGTTGTGGTGTTGTGACCAGTTTAAAGAGCTTCAGCATTTCTATCCACTGTGTAGAGATAATTCTGTGCATTTCAGTGCATTTTAACATACAATTTCCGTGTTTTTAATCAATCCAAAAGAGCAGCTTTTCCACTACTGGGCAAGTGTGAGCCAGGGCTAACAATGAGCCACGTGGGGCCAGTAGCCTCGGACCTTGAGCTGGTCAAAATTCAATCTGCCATTTTCATTGACAGGAGGCAGCGCTATGGCTAAAAACCTGCACTTAACCACACCCTTCCAGAATCAAACCACACACCAACCCCACTATGTCTCACCCGCCCCATTTTTCACTGACAGCTCATGGATGTGATGGTATTTTAGGTGATGGTCCATAAAAAAACACACTGAACTCACCACCTTATCAGTTCAAGTAATATCATACAGCTGATGACTAAAGCAGAAAAGTGAAAAACTTGAGAAAAAAAAAAAAAAAAACATTTGTAAAATGGATTATATTTTGCTCTCTAGTAATAAGGACCTTATTATGTACACTTCAGAGCTTTTCAGGTCTGGTCTGCAGGATGAATAGCAGGACGATGTGCTGCTATCCTGCTGCTTATAGCTGCGCATCTGTTTCGTGTGTTTATTTTACATTTCTAAGCGTCGAAAGGTGTAAAAAAGATATAAGTACGTGAGACTATGAAAATGAGTGATGGGGACAGTCTGATTGTTTTTATGCTCTGTGAAAATGTTTCTTTCAGACCGCGTTTTCGCAAAAATAAGTTCAAAAAACTGTGAGTTCATTTACACACCAGCCGATCATGTTTGTGCCCTAATATTGGCGGTAATTTAATACCCAATCATGTCAAACTTGTATTGTTCCTATAGTCGTGCAACTTTTAAAGTACTTTGTAATCAATGTCCCTCTCCGTTTTGAAAGATCATTCGTTCCAATACATTTTTATTTTTATACCTTGCTGCTGTGCATCATTAATATATAGTGCTGTGGTCAATGATTAATCGTGAGTAATCGCATCCAAAATAAAAGTTTCTGGTTTACATAATACTGATATATGTGTCTGTGACTGTGTATAGATTAGTATATAATTATCATAATAAATGCACAGACATGTATCTTATATTAGATTTATGAAAAAAATGAGGTATGTTTATATATGTAAAATATTTCTAATATAATATCATTATAGTAATATACATATTATATGTTGGGTTTAAACAAATATTTTGTCAAAAAACATTGGTATACGTTTTATGTGTGGTATTATATAGAAACCAATTAAATATTAAACAGTACACACACACAACTATATATTATGTAAACAAAACCTGCGATAAATCCATGATTAATAATTTGACAGCACTAAGATATATATATATATATCCTATATATATATATATATTATATATATATATATATGGATATATAGATACACACTTTAACTTAAACCAAAATATTAGTGTTCGTGTTTAATCTGAGTTTGTTATTGTTGTTCCACCAGACACCAGGACGCAGCACATATGATCAGGTAGAGATACTATGCGCACTTAAAATAGTTTTGCTACAATAAAAAATCTGATTCAGATCTGCAAGTTGGAAACAGGTTTTGTGTGATCTTATGCATGTGCAGTTTTGATTCAGAAATCATTACATTGAACACACCAATAATAAACGGGATCATCAGGACCGCACCTGTTCTTACAGTTTACTGCATAGATAAACCATATTGCGTTGATTACATGTTTCATTATTATGTAACTATATACATTCCAATATATTGATTTTTAATAATAGTATTATGATAACTATAGTAAATAGTTTTTATTTTTCTATAGTGCACTTTTGGCCACAACCTGTATATTACTGTAGAACAGGATGATCGACAGTGTGATGCACAGTTAGGTATCATATCATTAATATTTAGGAAAAGAACACCCATATGTTCGTGCAAACATAAAAACGAAAATACACTTACCAGTCCCTAACTCACTACTCTATTTTTTGTGTAAGCAAATCATTAGTCCTGTTCATGTCTTCTTCTGTGAATCTGTTTTCTTACAGGCAACAATGATGTTAAGCCTGGGTGGTCAGAGTGGGAATTCCACGATTGGATGTTGCTCATAGACTCATCCTCTAATCACAAGTGATGTTCTGAGTGACAAACAGCCATACCATTATGAAACTCGTCCTCTAATCACACTGTATTGCTCTAGTGACCGAACACACCAAATGAACTAGTCCTCTTGATCACACTGATGCTCCAGTGAAGAACACACCCAATGGACTCGTCCTCTATCACACTGATGCTCTAGTGGACAAACACCACCAATGACTCCGTCCTCTAATCACACTGAATGCTCCAGTGAAGATCACCACCAATGACTCGTCCTCTAATAACACTGATGCTCCAGTGAAGAAGAAACACCACCAATGACTCATCTCTCTCAATCACACTGATGCTTTAGTGAAGAACACCACCAATGACTCGTCCTCTGATCACACTGATGCTACAGTGAAGAACTACCACCAATGACATCATCCTCTAATCACACTGCATGCTCTAGTGACCACAACACCACCAATGAACTCGTTCCTCTAATCACACTGATGTTCTAGTGACAAAACACCACCAAAATGGACTCGTCCCTCTAATCACGCCATGATGCTCTAGTGACCAAACACCACCAATGACTCGTCCTCTAATCACACTGATGTTCTAGTGAAGCCAAACACCACCTCCTGACCCATGAGCGTCCTCTAATCACACTGATGCTCTAGTGACGAACACCACCAATGACTCGTCCTCTAATCACACTGATGCTCTAGTGACGAACATGATCCAATGACTCGTCCTCTTATCACACTGATGCTCCAGTGAAGAACACCACCAATGACTCGTTCCCCTAATCACACTGATGCTCTAGTGACAAACACCACCAATGACTCGTCCTCTTATCACACTGATGCTCCAGTGAAGAACACCACCAATGACTCGTCCTCTAATCACACTGATGCTCCAGTGTAAGAAACACCACCAATGACTCGTCCTCTAATCACACTGATGCTCCAGTGAAGAACCACCCACCAATGGCTCATCCCTCTAATCACACTGATGCTTTAGTGAAGAACACCACCAATGACTCATTTCCCTCTTAGATCACACTGATGCTCTAGTGACAAACCCACCACCCAATGACTCATCCTCTAATCACACTGATGATGCTCTAGTGGACAAACACCACCAATGACTCGTGTGTCTCTAATCGACACTGATGCCTCCAGTGAAGAAACACCACCAGATGACTCGTCTTCTAAGCACACTGGATGCTCTAGTGACAAACAAACCAACCAATGACGCGTCCTCTAAATCACACTGATGCTCTAGTGAGGAACACTAGCAATGACTCTCCTCTATTCACACTGATGCTCTAGTGACAAAACACCACCAATGATCTCGTCCCTCTAAGCACTAGTGCTCTTAGTGGGGGGTGGGGGAAATGAGGGGGAGAACACCACAATGGACTCATCCTCTATGAAGCTAACGAGAGGTCCTCAAGAACACCACCAATGACTCGTCCTCTAATCACACTGAAGCTCTAGTGACAACACACCACCAAGGATCTAACTCCTCTAATCCTGTTCACTGATGCTCCTAGTGACAAAACACCACCAATGACTCGTCCTCTCGATCACCATGATGCTCTAGTGACAAACACCTCCCTAATGACTCGTCCTCTAATCACACTGATGCTCCTAGTGCAGTCAAGAACCACTAGCAATGACTCGTCCTCTAATCACACTTGAGCTCCAGTGAAGCAACACTAGCCATGACTCTTCCTCTAATCACTTTTTGAGATTGCCAGTTGAGACTTTTAACGTTACTAATTATTTTGATAATGGCGGGGGGGGCTTTGAGCAAGGCACTTAACCCCCAGTTGCTCCTACATCCAGCTGCCCACTGCTCCAGGTGTGTGTTCACGGTGTGTTCAACTTTGGGTCGTGTTCACTACTCACGTCTGCCGCGTGAGTGCACTTGGATGGGTTAAATGAGGGCAACCATTCTGAGTATGGGTCACTCAGGCCCTGTTTACACTTGGTATTAAGGCTGCATTTACACAGCAAATGGCCAATTAGGCCTCTTTTGACTGTATCCGATTTTTTTGATGACCTGCTTTAGTTATGTAAACTAACTTAACTTCGTTCTATTAAAGCAGCTCTATGTAACTTTCACTTCAAAAAATTTGCAAAATGTGTATATAATGATACAAGTTTTTGTCTTATCTCGAAGCACTATGGTACACTTATAATAAGTGCTTATCTTTGGACTATTGTAGCCTGGTCGGGTCGTCACCGCTGTGGAGTAACACATGCCTGCGTGAATCACCAAAGACATTAACTTAGAGAAGTGACTCTAGTTTATAATGTTCTTCCGTGGGATGCGTGCAGATCTGTTTATTAACCGCTAGAGTGGCAAAAGTTACATAGTGCTGCTTTAAAAGTTACCTGTATCTTATATCTGCATTTACACGGGCTTTACAATGCTTAAACAAAGGCTTTACTTGGAAAAGTTTTTCAATTGTACAACTTAAAACACAAACGGATTGCCCTGGAGAACTAAAACGGGGTCTGCAGCATTTTCGAAAGCCTCTGTTAATTCCGAGGATCGAAAACGCAAGCGTAGTGTAAACAACATAACCTTAGCAAAAGTTAAGTAAAACAAAAATGCACCAGTGCAAACAGGGCCTCAGAATGCTGACTGTTTCTATAGCAACTGGGACAACCAGCAGCTGGAGTGATGAAATGACTTTACAGATGATCGGATTGGCCTTTTTATTCAGAAGACATGGTTTTTGTCAATAGAGTAGCAATATTGGGTGTTGCATTTTTCCCTGTTCAAAACTATATATCGAGTGAAACATCTTGGGTATTCTGTAGTCGTTGGCAATATCTGATCTATGGCAAGTGCATGCACGTGTCCGATTCATATCAGATTTATTTTCACATATGAATGAGGCCTGAAACCAGTCTGAGAAGTATCGGAATCCATGTTGTTTTCCTGCTTACATGTTTGTGGGCCATATCCGATCTGTGCCACATGAGAGGAAAAAATTCAGAATTGGGTAACTTGAACCATGCAGTGTAAATGTATCCTAATTAAATGAATTTTAGGTTGATCGGATCACAAGCTTAGACGATGGGAAACACATTCCCATTCACACCAGGAGTTTTTAATCTGTCTCTGTCTCTTCGGTCCACTGATTTTTCGACCACTTCAGTCCTGATTTCTTTTGAGGGTAGGGTCTGTGGGCCTTTTCTGAACCTTCGATCTAAAATCAGTGACACTCATCTCATTCAGTCCTGTTGAAGCGTTCTGGTTACGGCCCACCACAATCTGATCTAGAACTCAATAACTCATGCATTGTTTATTGCCATGATGGCACACGTACATCACAGAGACGTCTCTATTTGACGTCTGTTTTTACATCTGCAAGACTTGAGCAAATAAATATGTAATATTATGTCAAAATACCCGTCTTGGCGAGTATCCTCATAAACACTGCTACGTCTTAAAGGAACGTAAACGGCAAGAAAATCACCTGCATCATTATTATAGATCCACTCAGTCTTAAAGTGACAGCTGTGACATTAATGTACAGTGTAAACAAAAAAAGACAGAGTGAAGTCATTGTTTAGACCTGACTGAAAAACTTCAAGCACTGGTTTTATTTTGTATATTTGTTCTATTGTATTTATTTGTGCCATTGGTTGTGATTTGTTTATTTGTTTTGATTTTCTTACTTGGACCTCACTTGAGATGTTACAGTAAGGTTCATTAGTTAACATTAGTTAACAAACTAAGAATAAACAATATGTCACCCAGATGGGCGCACAACTGTAACAGAAGAGATGCAGAAAAACTGCTGCTGCAGCAAGTGTTGTTTAAATGATATTGTTTGATGTTAATACAAAAGACTGATATTATGTTGTTATTGTCCCGTGTTTTTTTTTTCTTTTTTACTTATCCAGCATCTTACCAAGCAAGCTGGCATTAAGATCAACCGTCTTTACACAATAACACCAACCAGCGTTAACCAGCTCGAGAAATCATTTACTTCATAGTACATTCTGTATGCATGAATGATGAGGGTTGTGTTTTGAATGATGAAATAGCATGTGAAACACCTAATGCCTTAGTCCTCAGGAAAAGTGATACACATGATAAAACAATAACAAAACTGTCATGTTTTATAGTCTTCATGCATTTTATATATATGTTTTTGTATTTTTTTTGCATTGTATTTGTACTTTTGTATTTTTAAGTTTTTTGTATGTTTTTATACGTTTTATACAAATGTGTGTTTTTTCTGTAAAAATGACATTAAAACATCAGATTGAATGGGATCTGTCAGTTTATTTTTTTTTTTTTTTTTTCAGAAAAAGTATTCTAACCAAATAACTGAATTTAGTTACTCTGAGTTATTAGAGCAGTGGTTTTCAAACCAGACCTGCAAGCACCCCTAGCACCTCACATTTTGTATGTCTCCCTATATCTGACACACACCAATTTCAGGTCTTGCAGTCTCTACTAATAAGCTGAGGAGTTGAATCAGGTGGATAGATGAGGGAGACACAGAAAATGATGTGCAGTGCTGGGGGTGCTCGCAGGACCGGTTTGAAACTGTATTAGAGCAATCATTGTGTGTCTGTCTGTACATTCTGGAATGTAATTTCAATTTTGATGGACAGAAATTTTTTATAGGTTTTTACTATTACACATTCCAGTGGTATATTATGCACTGCTTTTAGTACACTCACTTTATGTATATATGAAATATTAGGCAATTTCTGACAAATTTTTAATACTGTCTTTTAAAAAAAAAAAAAAAATGTATATATATATATATATATATATAAAAATATATATATATATATTAAGCTAATATTTAACTTGTTTTACAATTTATAAAACAATTGTTTAATAATGTTTTTTGGAAAGCAGCTGGCAAACTCTCAGTAGGGAACAGTGATACATTTCCTCCCCCTTTTACAAAAAAAAAAAAAAAAAAAACCTCTGGTGTCCAACCTTAATTATTCTACTTACTTATTACTGTCTTTTGTTAAAATGATGAAACAAGACGTCTAAAGTTTTAGTAGATTCTCACAGACGATTGACTTACTACAGTTGAGATTCAGCAAATCCTCTAAAATGGGGCCTATTATTGATATCAGTGCGCCCATACTCACACTGTCAGTCCAAATCTGATTATATGTATATCCGACTGGAATATGAGCGAAATGATTGGCTGTCTATTTGCTTTGCAAGAATTTAATACCTTCACTAGTTCAGTTTGACCAGTTCATTTATTACAGTGCTTGCTGTGGTGTCTCTGCATGTCTGCATCACTGCATCACCCGACAGTGAAAGAAGGGATGAGACCTCATAAACCACAGACAGTCAAACTGTAAATTATTAAATAAAAGCAATATTTTTGAATAAAAAACATGCAATAGCAATAAATGAATTATTCACCCTTTTGAATGGGTCATTTTTAGTTTAGGGGTCTATGAAAATATTTTGTGTCCTGCTATCCCAAAAAAATGCAGTCAGTTGCTGCATCATAACTTTCAGCCTATCAATCTTAAATATATTTAAAAATTTTTAATATTATTTGAGTTTAGTGAGTTAATAAACATAATACATTATTACAACCCTTGCCTTTTTAACTTTATTGTAAACTTCTTTATTGGATTAAATTTCAATTTATTATATTTCTTTTATTTGGTTAGACTAGAACCATACACATGTGGTCTATATCTATTAAACAGCCATACAGTCATCTAGTGGTTAAACCATTACATATGAATATTATTTTTTCAGGTGTTTTTTTTTTTTTTTTTTTTTTAGCAGACTGTATCGGGTGGAAGTTGTGCTGTTGTTAGAGAGATGTGATTTTCTGCTTTGAGTACTAGAGAGCAATGTTGTGCTTGTGTTACGTTTATCAAAGAATCAATCAGAGCTTATTGTGTGTGATACTTTAATCCAATATGCAATACACTTATTATCCAGTTTCTTTCAAAAAGAATAAAACAAGAACAGTAAATAACAGACAATGACATGACAGCACACCTAATTGGTGTGATTAATATTAATTTTAATAAAAAATATTAGGTTTATTTTCATATGATAAATAAAAAATAGAACATTTTAGTTGAGGGGTGCTATGCTACTGATGAAAACACTGAATTAAAGCAGACACATTAACACCAAAAGATATGATACAAAGAGTGAAGACAGAACAGACATACTGCAGAAAATAAATGTGAATAAAGCCAAAAGTGAGGTATTGTCCCATATGTACTCTGGCATCAGTTCCAGTATATACAGCATATGATCATCGTTTTTTGGGGACATTTTGATACACAGTATCTGCCTTTGATTTCTGCAAGAAAACACAAACAATAAACCCAGAACCAGCAGTTTACAACCATTTCAAAATAATAAGAGTGATTCTATCACAATATAACTTTATAGAATCAAGCACAAGAGCAGATGCTAACACAGAGTGGCTAGAGGAAATCATACATCCATTCACATGACTTTTAAACAGAATGATCATCAAACACACACAGTTGTGAGGCGTTGAAATAAGAAGGAAGCTGTCAGATTTCAAGCAGAGAAACAGAGCTAAAATATTTCATTACTTTCATTTCCAAAGCTGCTGCAGTAATTCAATAAAGCTTCAGTACTTTTAGGAAAAGGTTTTTTTTTTTTTTTTTCTCCAATAGCATCAGCTACTAATGTGACGTCTCATTCCCTCACTTCAGGTAACCAAAGTTAGCGTTAGTATGATAATATTTTACAAGGTGCAAACAGTACATACATGTTCATGAAAATAAGGTAAAACATGCTTCAAGCTGTTCCCTGTAGGTAATAATGATCAACGCTGAAAATCTACATCTGTTCTCTGTCAGTTTGATGCTATTGCACACACAACTTCAAACATTGAGCTTCAATCAGACTAACTCACTGCAGCAACTTCTTGCATCTTAAATCATAGAGAATCTTACCGGTTTTTGAGATTTTAATGAATCAGTTCTTTCTTCTTCCAGTGTATTAACTGCAGTAACTGTAATAGTTAGACCTGTTGAAACAACAGAGCTTGAAATCTTGTATAGAAATCTGTATATCTGATCCAAATGCATTAATCAATATTTGTAGGTAATAGTTGAATTCTTTACCAGTTTTTCTACATTTCCTGCAGATGCAGCACATCACGACTGCAGCTACAATCAACAGAGATCAAGGAGATTTTTCTGATTTTGCTGTAGGTGAAGCTGATGAAGGATGATGATAAGGTGAAAGTAGTTAGTGTTGCTGAATTGGTAAGTATATACATATATCAACGCTGACATACCTGGGTGTGTGTGACAGAGTTGAGTGATGTCCAGATGTGTGGTCTGGTTTCTGATGGGATTGTTCACTAAACAGCTGTAGGTGTTTTTATCCTGATATTTCACCTCCAGAGGTAGAGAGAGACTGATGATGAGATCAGACTCACTGATGCTGGACAATAAACTGTTTCCTTTGTACCAGGAGAGAGTCACATGACCCACATTCACCACTGAACACACCAATGAACAATTCTTGTTTGTTGTGTTGTTGTTGTTGATGAAAGATTTTGTGAATAATCTCTGGTAATGTTAGGAGTGGGTAGATGACCTGTTTAGACAAAATAATTAGTACAAGTGTTTTCATAAAAAATATCTTCTTCTTTATAATATAAAATGTTACATGTCTGCTTTTAAAATTCATTTATGTTAGTTATTCCTGTTGCTTTTGTGCAATAGACGAATAGCAATTGTTTATTTGTGTTTAGATATTTCTATTTTGCAAATCATTTTAATCTCCCGCATCCCGCTGGACACGACTGGCTACCTGCACTCGCCCATCAAGTGTTGTCCCGCACCACACTCTGTTGCAGTAGTCCCATGGGAGTGCATGTCTCTACTTTCATTATAAGCTCTTAACCATAAACTCAGTTTCTTGGGGAAAAAGGAATTATATTTTTATTTGTAAGCAACT
This sequence comes from Cyprinus carpio, assembly GCF_018340385.1. NCBI lineage: Eukaryota > Metazoa > Chordata > Actinopteri > Cypriniformes > Cyprinidae > Cyprinus > Cyprinus carpio. The sequence goes on from NW_024879381.1 coordinate 414,519, forward strand.
TATTCCACAAGTGCTGTTGATTAATTTAAATTTATAATTAAATGTGTTATGAACTGAGAAGTCAAAATTCCCTCGATCGTCTGACATATAAGAAGTCCATGTCAATGTACTATGAAAACGGCCTGTAAGTGTCATCTTAAAACTTTCTCATTAGTCTAAAAACAGCTTACATTAAAGGGGTCATTTGACGTTGCTTAAAATAATTGTATGTTGTGTATTTGGTGTAATGCATGTGTTTATGCGGTTTAAAGTAACAAAAATAATAATAATAAAAAATTATTTTACAAAGCTATTTTTACAAAGCTCATTGCTCTGAAAAGCGAGGTGTGCTCTGATTGGCTATCCAGTGAGTTGTGATTGGCCGAATTCCTCAAGCGTGTGACGGAAATGTTATACCCCTTACCATACTATGATGCTGTGTGTCCCGGCATGACGAGACAAAACCAATAAAACCCATTACAAATCCAGTGGACAAATAATTACTGAATATAATGACTTATACAGTCCTATTACACGTTGCATATCGTTCTGTGTAAACATAAAATCATGTGTGCATTTGTGATCTGAGAAACGACAAACAACAAGCGCTACTCTACACTGCTCAAAACTCACATTTGAATCATCAGTGTCAAATTCTTTAAATATGTAAACCTACTTACAGTCTGTGAGTCAGAAGCGCCAGACTGTTCTAGGAACTGCCCCACTTCATAGAAACAGCTTTTGTGCACAGCCTCCTCAGGATCAAGAAACAGTCCTCCATCAAATGCTCTGCACACATCTGAATATTTGGGTTGAACTGTTCTGGAACAGTGTTGTAAATTCAACTTAACCACTGATTTCTAGTTGTGTCCTCTTTTGGAAGCCAGACAAAGTAGTTTTGCTTTCACAACGTTATACACAGACCGTCTCAACAACATGGCAGCGGCTGCGGCAACAGCGAGAATAAAAGTTATGCCTTCTTTCTTTGTGTGAACATCTGAGCGGCGTTATGCAAATCTTCCCTCATAGTGACGGGGGGTGTGGACGAGTCTTAAATTTTATAAAGAATATCTCTTTGGATTTGAGACTTTAGTCTTTGCAACTTTACAGATCTTCTTTATGCACCAAGAGCTTGTAACACTCCAAAGAGAAAGGAAAAATTTTAAATAGTATCATATGACCCCTTTAATGCCAATCTGCTCAGGTTTTATGACATAATAGTATGCCTAAACACCACCTCCGCAGAAGAAGATCAATGCCTGCTTTACTTCTTTCTTTTTTTAATTTCATTGCCTGTTTCTACATCACTGCCTGTTTAGCCCCACCACCCATTCACAAATGTAGTAGATAAACGAAGAGAGAGGCAAACTCAGGTCTATGCAGAAACCCAATGATAAAGATGGCTCTGAATACAAGATCCTGTGCAGTGCCAAGTTGTGCAAAAACACATCTTTGTATTGCCTTCCTTCTGATCCCAGCGTTAGGAAAGAGTGCATGAACTTTGAAGTTCCAGACCGTTTCATTAAGAACACTGTCCTTTGTTCTCTTCATTACCATGTATTCGATTACAAACAAGGCACAATTTGACACAGGATTTTCAGAAAGATTGAAACTAAAAGACGATGCTACTGGATCCAAAAGTAACGTCACATCACACAAGTGTGAGTAACTGTTTTTATTTACGTGCTCACTATAGCTTTGTCTGTTATTACAGATCGATATGTACTGAGTATTTATACGTCCATCTGTGAAGGATGTAAGATGTCTAATATACACGACTGTGAGCCAATCATAGCAGTGGGTGATGAGGGGGTCAAAACAGAACAGAAAATATCCCATTACTTTAAAATTATGATGTTTTTGATTTAAACATCTTGATAACATTATACGTGGACCTCTGAAAACAGTCCAGAATATATATTATTATTGAATTAATTATTAAGAAAACGAGATATGTGAATTTCATTTCTACTCACCATAGACAGAAACACTGAATGTTTTTGATGACCATTTTGCACCAATTATCTGTAGCTGATAATGTCCAGCTTGTTGAGTTGTGATGTTTGTGATGGTCAGAGATCCAGTCTGTTTGTCCAGCTTCAGTCTGTCTCTGAATCTTTCATCAGGACCATCATATGTGGAAAAGATTTTCCTATGTCTGTTGATTTTAGCTATGAGAATATGGTCAGCTCCAAATTTCCATAGTATATTGTCGTCGTCTTGTATTTCAGTAACATCCATGAGTAAAAGTACAGAATTTCCCTCTATCACTGACACTGACTGTATTTCATCTGTCAGAGCAACAAAAACACCTTTCAGGAGAAACAAAACAGGTTTTAGACAGGTTAAGGCTCCTGATGGTTTGTAAAGCATGAAATCAACTGCAGTTTGAAAATTGATGTGAATTGCTTTTTGACCAATGATTTTACATTACTTTGTTGTTATTCATGATCATTTTTAAGAGTTAGCTGGAGAGGATTTCCATGTGTCTGGTAATAATCCTTGACGTTAATATATTTAATAATCATAAACAAAACAAATGATCAAACAAATAAACGATCAAACAAACTGCTTGAGATATAAAGGGTCTCAATGGAGGATTCACTTCCTTTGGTTGTTTTTTTCGTTATAGACATTTATTCTCCATGACTAGTAGTTTGTTACTCATTTCTGAAATATGATATATTAAGCCTTAAAAACATTAACTTACTGATCAGACGGCACCAGCACAACCAGAACAAAACAAACATTTGAAACATTTTCTTCAGTTGTTCAGTGTCTGATCTAAAAAGACCATCTGTTGAAAACACTCCTCCCACAACAGGTTTTGAACCCCCTACTTCACTTGCACATTCTCTGTGTGTGTGTTATACAGTTACATATACATGCTCTTCTGTCCTGTAGACTACTTATAGACTTGAACTCTTCCTGACAGTGAAAAACAATCTTGATCTGTATCATTTAACTTTGATAATGTCTGAAATAATAGATAGAAGAGTGGTATTTTATGTCAGTTTCCTTGAATTACATGGTGACATTGATCTTACTGACTTTAAAATTGTGTTATAATTAAACAACATTACCTATATATCAGTTATTGTGTATATGGAACAATAAAACAAGCAAGTTGGCAGTTTTACTGAGGTGTGATTGTAGCATCTCATACTGAGTCATACTGAAACATCCTGTGCTTGTTTTTTCTTCAGAAAAGTGATTTAATCTGTTGATCTGAGTGAAGAAGCGTCTCGTATGTGGCCGTTGGATAGATGTGTGTTTAGTTTGCAGGTGAAAAGTTTTTTCCAGTTCTGCTGCTATGAACTTTAGAGTTTGACTTCCTCTCTAGATAAACCTACTGTAGAATAAAAGAAAGGTAATAATCAATCAATCAAAAACTGATGTATGAAAAGTCAAACAAGATTCATTTACATTACATTTATTCATTTGTCAGGAAAACATCAAGCGATTCATCATCATAAGATGGCAATAAAGACGAGAAGTTCCCGTTATACAGGTCTTCAGTTTATCTTTTTTTTTAGATGCTCATGGATGAGAGTTTTCAGTTGTTTCTTAAAAACTTGTGAAGGATTTGTCGGTCTGTATGGTGTTAGGCAGATCATTCCACCAGTGAGGAACAGTGAGAGAAAACGTCCTTAAGGGTGATTTTGTTCCTCTCTGTGATGGCTCACTGCTCAAGCAGGATTCTCGAGGGTGTATAGACATGTAAGAAAGAGCGGAGGTACGTGGGTGTAGAGCCTGTGGCTGTTCTGTAGGAAAGCACCAATGACTTGAACTTGATGCAAACTGCAACTGAAGCCAGTGCAGAGAGATGAGAAACTGTGTGACAAGGGCTGTCTTGGGCTCATTGAAAACAAGACGTGCTGCTGCATTCTGAATTACTTGCAGAGGTGAAGAGAGGATGATACCTCTGAAGAAAGTAGAGAAGGAGAAAGATTTGAGGTTTCTAAATGAAATTGGCAGAGGGGTTGGTGGTGTGACGGAAGGTAGATGTAGATTGGGGGAAGTCGTGGCCTAATGGTTAGAGAGTCAGACTTGCAATCCAAGGGTTGTGAGTTCGAGTCTCGGGCCGGCAGGAATTGTAGGTGGTGGGGGGGGGTGAATGTACAGCGCTCTCTCCACCCTAAATACCATGACTTAGGTGCCCTTGAGCAAGGCACTGAACCCCCAACTGCTCCCCGGGCGCCGCAGCATAAATGGCTGCCCACTGCTCTGGGTGTGTGTTCACGGTGTGTGTGTGTTCACTGCTGTGTGTGTGTGCACTTTGGATGGGTTAAAAGCAGAGCACAAATTCCAAGTATGGGTTACCATACTTGGCTGTATGTCACGTCACTTTCACTTTTTTTTTTTTTTTCATTAAAAGTGATAATGAAACTATCGGAGACATGCAAGAGTTTGACCAAGATGTTATCTGTGATACAATTGCGTGTAAAGATGAGGTCAAGCTGGTTACCTGGTTTATGAGTACCTGTGGTGTTGAGCTGCTGAAGGTCGAAAGGAGCTAGAAGAGGAGCAAATTACCAGGATGTGGCCTCACAAGGCAGATGTTAAAGCTGCCAAAAAAATCTAGATGGCTGCCATCCTCAGGGAGTAAAGATAGCCACTGTCCATGCCTTTCTAATTAGCACAGCAAAGCGTGTAGCATGCAAAAGACCTGAAATTTAAACTACTGTGGTACAGTTTTCCACTTAAGTGCAGTTTAAAAGGTAGAAAAAAATATTTTTGTGGATTCTAATTACAGCTAACAGCAAACAATGTGTGGGTCATTCCATTCCTCTGTGCCCTTGGGGGTGGGGGGTGGGGATGATGGGCAACATGCAATGTGAATACAGTTACAATTTTTTAAATGTAAAATTAAACAATTATTTATTCAACTCAAAACTAATTCTGTAACCCTTGGTTCAGCAATCATCATAGTACAAGCCCACCTGATAATAACAAAGGAAAACTGCAGACGTCGTCTGTGGAATCAAAGAAAATAAATACCTGGAAATATATTTGTAATTAATTCAATGCAACAACTTTAGCTAATAATCATCAGCTTATACTTTATTACTTTTAACAGTAATTTATTAATAAATTAATAACTTTTTATCATGAAACTATGACTTTTAAAATTAATTTGGGGTTTTTTATTTTTGAGAAAAAAATTCTGAATTGTGTGATAAAAAAATATATATATATATTTTATTTAATTTTTTTATTCACTGGTGGAAATGTGCTTATACAAGATCAAAAAAACTTTTTTCTCTGCACTGCACATATTGCACAGTTTCAGTCACCGATAAATTAATGTTTTTATTTTATTTTATTGATTGTTTGATTGATTTATTCATTCTACATTTTTTAAATTATTACAGTTGCCATAAAATCAAAACTGACAATTCTTACTTTTTGATGGAATATTGTATTGTTTATAATAAATAATTTATCTGTGCACTTCATTGTTTTATTTTTTTTTTGTTTTTATTCATATTCCCTCGTAACCTTTAATCAAACATGTTAACCTCCCCTCCCTCTCAAAACGACTCATCTTCTCTTCCATCAGTGACTTTTGGGTGGAAAATCTGAAGCTGATGCTTCATATATAGCACTGAAACCAGTCATAAGTACGGTGGCCGAGAGAGCTCAACGCGCTGCTACTTAAGAAAACACATGCAAATTTAAAAAACACCAGCAAATGAAGAAAACATCTTCATCAGTTTGACAACACAAGTGTTGCAAATCCTCACAACACATGCAAATTAAGAAACGCGCTGCAAATCCTCACAACACGTACAAATTAAGAAACAATCAATGAAGCATTGCAAATGTATTTTCATTAACCTTGAAATTATATTTAGTTGAGGATATTAAAGTTAGTCATGCATCTTATATAGTAATGTTTCACAGTTAATCGTGTAATTATTCATCTTATTTAGGCTAATAATATCCAAAAGACAAAGGAATCATGCAATCAGGGTGTTTAAAAAAATACTCACCTTTCAGTTCACCAACAACTCTACTGACCAGTAGCCACTGCACAATAAGCAAATCCCAGCTGGGTCAGACACTTTTTTGGGTCCCCTTGAAACCTTTCTGTTGTGGTCAGTGCTATTTGCAGCACGTTTCTTAATTTGCATGTGTTATCAGGATTTGCATCGCGTTTCTTAATTTGCATGTGTTGAGAGGATTTGCATCGCGTTTCTTAATTTGCATGTGTTGAGAGGATTTGCATCGCGTTTGTTAATTTGCATGTTGTCAGGATTTGCAGCGCGTTTCTTAATTTGCCCACGTTGTGAGGATTTGCAGCATGTTTCTTAATTTGCATGTGATTTGCAGCGCGTTTCTTACTTTGAATGTGTCAGGATTTGCAGCGCGTTTCTTAATTTGCATGTGTTGTGAGGATTTGCAGCGTTTCTTAATTTGCATGTGTTGTGAGGAGTGTCAGCGTTTGTTAATTTGCATGTGTTGTGAGGATTTGCATCGCGTTCGTTAATTTGCATGTGTTGTCAGGATTTGTTGTCAGGATTTTTTTATGAATATTACTACACGAACGACTGCACTTCAAAGGACCCCTCTGTCAAGCTCCTGAAGTTTGCAGATGACACCACACTCATCTGCCTCATCCAGGACGGAGATGAGTCTGCTTACAGACAGGAGGTTAAAGAGCTGGCTGTCTGGTGCAGTCTCAACAACCTGGAGCTGAACACTCTCAAAACTGTGGAGATGATTGTGGACTTCAGGAGAAACCCCCTACACTCCCCCTACTCACCATCATGAACAGCACTGTGGCTGCAGTGGAGTCATTCAGATTCCTGGGAACCACCATCTCTCAGGACCTGAAGTGGGACATTCACATTGACTCCATTGCAAAAAAGGCCCAGCAGAGGTTGTACTTCCTTCACCAGCTGAGGAAATTCAACCTGTCACTGGAGCTGCTGAAACAGTTCTGCTCTGCTATTATTGAGTCTGTCCTGTGTTCATCCATAACTGTCTGGTTTGGTTCATCTAACAAAACAGACGTCAAAAGACTAAATGGACAGTCAGGACTGCTGAGAGGATTATCGGTGCCCCTCTGCCCAGCCTCCAAGATATATACATCTCTAGAGTGAGGAAAAGAAAATCACCTTGGACCCCTCACACCCAGCACACTCTCTCTTTCTTCCAACTGCTGCCTTGTAGTCGGCACTACAGAGGTCTGACAACCAGAACAGCCAGACACAAGAACAGTTTTTTGTTTGTTTTGTTTTTGCAGGCTATATTCAGTCTGAACAATTAATCCTTCATAATCATACATCGTCCATCACAACTAACAAAGTTAACTGAGATATTGATATTAAACTGCACACTTTGTAACAACATATCTGCACACTAATAACATATCTGTACATTATCTAAACAATTACACCCCCCCCCCCATAATTCTATTTCTGTATATAGTACATTATTATCATTAGTATATATGTATATATTGGTGTTATATTACATCCTTAATGTGTTATTCCTAGGTATGTCTGTATATAGTACATTATTATCATTAGTATATATGTATATATTGGTGTTATATTACATCCTTAATGTGTAAAACATACTTGGTAATAAAGCTCTTCTGATTCTGATTCTAACCTTGATGGAGGATGCGCTCAGTCATTCAGGCAGTCTCTCTTGCACACTGTTTAGTTTTGTGTTATTCCTAGGTATGTGTGCCATTGATCGTCATCGTCTTCCTCAATGAAAAATAAAACAAACAAACAAAAAAACATTTATTCATGCTAGGGTGTTGGCGGTGAATCCAGTGGAGAGTCAAACTGGCATTTAGAATCTGCCTCCATTCTGTTGGCAACTCTGCAACTTCCAACCTCCTTTAAGGAGGTTCCGATGTTGGCAAGTCACCGGTTTTTATGTTATCATCATTTTATCATGTATCCTGTTTCATTGTCATGAATGGAAAAAAAAAAAATGTGGCAAAATATACTTTTAAAATAAAGTCCCTGTAAGTTATTTGGTTAAAAAGTTGCTTTGGATTAAAGTCTCTGCCAAATTAATAAAAATGCAAATGAAAACATGTAAATTATGTAGGAGATTTAAATAGTACAACTAAAAATAAAAGACTTTCATCAAATGGATAAAAAAAAATAAAAAGCACAATTTCCTGGAGTATTTTAATGGGCAATATTCATCTATGTAATATTCATGGGTTGTATGATGTTCATTAAGTTGTTCAGAATCATCTATGAGGCACATGTATGTTTGTGTTTTTGTCTCATATCAGCAGTGATTAATACTTAATGTTCTTTTTTTCTTCAGTTTTTTTATTGTTGATACAGATAGAGGATCAATGTCTGTGATGGAAGGAGATTCAGTCAATCTACTGACTGGCATTCAAACAAATCAACCAGAAATGATTAAATGGTATTTTAATGGCTTTCAAATAGCTGTAATCACTGGCGATCTCAGTTATACCTGTACAGATGTTCAGTGTAAAGATGCTGATGAGAGATTCAGAGACAGACTGAAGCTGGATCATCAGACTGGATCTCTGACCATCATGAACATCACAAACACAGACTCTGGACTTTATAAACTAGAGATCAACAGCAGAAGAGGCTCAGTCAGTACAGACCTTCATTGTTGTTGTATCTGGTGAGTCATTATGTATAAAAGCAAATTTTGTTAATGTGTTGAGTGATGTTTTTTTCAGACGTGTTTTTTCTCTTCATCTGTAATTCACAAAGTATATAGATCATATTTTTGCAAGTGCATTTACTATTAAATTGAAATCTGTCAATGTAAACTTGCCTATACATTTAGTTAAGTATGATTTCAAAGTTGAGTTTTTATTAAGTTAGTTATTTATTTAAGATTTGTGTTGCTTGATGTTTTAACATATTAAATGATAGTTAAAAAAAAAAAAAAACACAATAAGCAGGGCCCGACTGTAACTCATATCATTACAGTCATTACATTACGCGGTGCAAGTTTTATAAATGTTAACCATCTTTAATATGTATGTGTGTGTTTATTTATTTATTTATTCATCCTTCCATCTGTCAAGTATTCCCTGTTTTGGGTTTTGATAATTTTAAGTTAAGTATTTTTATGGGTAATAATCATAATGGGTAAAATTCATGGACTCTATGAAAATCCTTGGTTGTATGAATCCACAAATATATGCTATAGAAAAAAAAAGTGTCAAGGTTCCCCCACCTCGAAGGAAACCAGACTGAAATTCCTAAGGAGACCTGTTAACCTCTCTGGTCTTCACAGGACATATCCTTACTCCACAGAATGGCACAGAGAATGCCTTCCAATGCATATATGCACCAAAATGAACTCAAAAAAGACTTCTAAATGGATATCAGTCCATTGCTTAACTCCATGTCATACATGTAACCCACACATTTGACTTTAATGTTTCTAATCACTTATTGTGTATGTCTTTTTAAATAACTCTTGAATAGCTTAAGGGATCATATTCATGTTTAGTATGTGTGTCGGAAAGTCTTTTATTTCCTGTCATTTTATTTTGAAACTGTAGTGATGTCATTTCCTTTTTGAGCGCATCACATCCTCATTCCCGACTCCGCATTCTGTGGGATGGTGGCTCGCGTGTGCTTAACCTAATCGAAAGTAAGTTTCATCCTGCACTAAGATGCAAATATTGCCATCGGATTTGTTTAGATGTTGTATACTTTTACCTGTTTTCATGTTAAGTATATTATACGCATGGTTTGATACTTTCATGTGTATTTCTTTAGTTAATAGGTATCACGTGACCATGTTATAAGCCTTGTTAGACTGGAGATTGTTTCCTTTACATTATTTCAGCCTTAAGCTGTATTCTCGAGTGCTATATTTCAGTTCTTATGCCCTTTAGTCCTATCAGATGCACCTAGAGTGTAGTTCGACACTCCCTGGCCATGCGCCCCTCATGTGCTGGGCGCATGGGGTGCATTTGCGCCCGCTTCCACTAGAGGGAAGCGAAGACCACCAAATCCATTTAGTATTCCTACTTTTTGCCTCATTAACCTTTCGTATGCCTGTATATTAGTTGTTTATGACTCTTTTCAGGTTATTTGACCAAATTATTATATTTCAGTATTCTGATTCAATGTTTATTATTACATTGGATATTACTGTATACCTTTGTACATATTTTTTATACTTTTGTACATTGTGATTAATATTATTTCATTCTTTGTTTCTTTTATAGACCACACACACACCCACATATACTTCTTTGTACACCAATGCTTGTACCCAAACTACAATATTAAAGTTTGCTGGAATAATTTCTCCGTGCCCTTCTCTCTGACCGGAGCCCTGTCAAAGGAAACTGCCAGACCAGTATTATCCCCTTCAGAGTGTCTAACTCTATCACAATGTGTGTGTTCGAATCTTCTTGCTTGAAACGTTTCTGACCATCAGTTATTTGTCAAATGAATCATATTCTTGTTATAGGAATCATGTCCAAATTATACCCTGCAAGAGCGGGAAAATTTGGACCACGTGCTTGATAAGATAACATATGATTTATGAATGGGTGGGGACAAACATCGCAACACACCGTGAAAAGACAAATATCTAATTGGTCAAGACAACATTTGAGGTGTGGCCAAAAGGCCAGTTTAAATACTCAGGACACCATCAAATTTTGCTTTTAGCTTTTTAGCCTTTGCTTTTTAGCTTTTGCTTTTAGTCATGCTAATTTTAACCTCATTGATGAACTCACTGCAAGGGTTTAATTAAGTGACTGATGGTGTTTCATGTCTATGCAATTTCACGTATTGCTGTAAAACTTGGGATTTCACATTTTCATTCTCTTAAAACTCATTCTTCCCTAACTTTCTATCTTCCTGCAACTTGTGTGAATGTGTGAGTGCGTGTGCTTATGTGTTGGATTAGTTTATATGTCTTAGATTTGTCTAATAAAGCCTTATTCATATTGAAAAGAGAAGTATCTTGTGTTTTGTGCTTACAAGTTAATGTCTTAAACTGCTGATTTTCACTATACTTTGGATATTAATATCTAGCGCAGATTTGATGTTATACGGCTTGTTCAGTGAATCGCTGGCCGTTTCAGTGATCAGCCGTGAAACAGTGATTCTGTTCAAATTCCCTTTAAAATCTTAAATGATTCCCTTTGAGCTAAATTGACCTGTTTCCCTTACAGAAGGTACTGAGTGATTCAGAGACAGACTGAAGCTGGATCATCAGACTGGATCTCTGACCATCATGAACATCACAAACACAGACTCTGGAGATTATAAACTACAGATCAACGGCAACACCAGTAAAATTATATTAGGTGTTGTAGTACATCGTGAGTCATTAGGTGTTAAAGCAAATCTTGTACATTTAAAAGATTTTACATCAATAATGTATTTAGTGATAGTCTTGTTATGGAGAAGATGCTAATTTTTCATCAAACAATCTCTGGTCATCTTTTCAGAGAATTTGCTGCAAAAAAAACTATGCAAAATGTGTTCATAAGCACAAAATGTGATCAAATGTTGCTTGTCAGAAAGCACATGAAAACCAGATTCATATCCACAGATTTCACATGTAGATCTACAACCAGCTGTTGGTTTGTGTTTCAGATTTTTCTGCTGCTGAATGAGATTAAATAAAGAGGGAATAGCGATGCATACGCGGCAGCAGTTCTTGCTCGCGCTTGATTTCTGTGGTAATCTAGCAAGTGGGCGGAGCGTGTTAAGCTCCCGCGGGAACTAAATGCATGCTGCGCATTGCGTCAGGGTGAGAACATGGAAAGGATCTGACGGGAAATTTCTCCCTATCAGTCTTTTTCTTTTGTTTATGCTGCACTCCAGCTTAAGAGAGAAAAAAAAATCCTCTTAAAGATGTAAGTCTATTAAGACTTCCTCCTTGCAAAGCAAGCACTAGCAAAACATTTAGAGGATGTGTGCATCCATGTCATCGTTATTTGATACCCGATGACACACACACAATCTCTGCGTTGTTTGTTTGGGCTAAGCGCATGCACACAATGTCCTTGAGGGGGCAATTTGCATGCATTTGTGAGCGTTTTATAAAAACCTCTTTTCGAGGAAAGAGGGGCAGACATCTGCTTCCCGTGAGCTGTTAGAGGTTATGGATCACGCCGCGGCAAGGTTGGATTTGCCGTGGAAGCGTGCTAAGAGGATGACGCTGCGAGGTTGTCTCGATGAGCGTTATCTTTATGGCCATGGCCCTCCAGCTCAGGTGAGCTTTCCATTTCTCCCTGATCTCCATACAGAGATCAAGTAGAAATGGAGGAGGCCGTTTTCTTGCGCATCCGTCGATTCTAGCATACGAGTATGCAATATCGAGGTGATGCACAGAAACGGTTCTGGATGAGGTAGCTGAGCGAACATCCAGGTCTGAGCCCGAACAACATTGGGGTCCTGGTCCATTTTGGTCTGAGGATCAGAGACTGGCACAGAAGGCTAGTGTCGTGGCTCGCGCTCCTCCCCCACCTGCGGGTAGGTGTAGGAGGAATCGCTGGTCAAAGGAAGATAGGCAAAGGGAGGTGATCCAGACAAGGCGTCATCACTTCGTCCGGATCAGACTGATACTTGAGTATCTACTCATTCCCTTTGGAGTTTTAGACATCTTCCCTTATCTTCCCCTTCCTAATTCCCCTATAAACCACCAGCTCTCCACCTGACCGAGGTTAGGTGGGAACTTCCTGCATTATGGTCTCCTCTTGAGCGGGGTACCAGCGCGGGAACCAGGGTGGGTGAGTATGATCCATTCTATATATACTTATATATGTATTAAATTGCTGGTGGTTATGTGTGTGAGTTTTCTTTGCAGTGCTCAATCACAGTGTTTACTAAACACTCGTCGGCATGATAGCCCTGATTCCGGCTTCATGCTTCCAGTATCAGGTGGCCAGATCATAGGTTTCTGCAGGAGCCTTCTTGATCATCAGGCCCGGCACGGCACTGCAAGGAACTTCCTGGTCACCCTGAGGGGCTTCCTGGTCGCTTGGATATCCCTTCTTGCTGACGCATCGAGCGGGAAATTGAGTTGGCAGTTGCAAGAATCTTCTTGTATATGCTGTCTCAGGTGATGCTCCCCTCGCCAGAGGTTTGTAAATTTGAGCTTGCCTCTCCCGTGCGGTTCGGCACCTCTGCGATGCTTAGGAAGCTTTAAGTACACACACTAAGCTCTGTGTACGTTCTGAAAACCATATGGTGGTGAGTGTGCACTCTAGCACTTTGCGCACTTTCTAAAATCCACACAAGTGGTAAGTGTGCACGCAAGACACTTTCTGAAATCCTGTACAGTAAGGGTTACGCGCTCAGCTTCGTTCCCTTTCCTTGAGTTGGTTAGACCTTGGTTCCTTGGGCTCCACTCAGCCAGTGTATCTTTATTTATACACTTTAAGCATCGTTTCCGTCAACATGAGGGGGTATTTGGGCGGTCCTCGTGGTAGTTTAGCAGCACTCCCCTTTACCAAAAAGGGTCGCCTATGAGTGCGCTACTCTCTTTCTGAATTCAGAGTTCTCCTCTCACGTGAGATTGAGTTCTCTGTTTTTCCTCCAGAGCGCTCCAACATTATTACCACAGATCGAGTTGATGACTCTCAAACATATTGTTTTGGGATGCACCATTCCATCTATAAGCTGCTCTATCAGAGTGCCATGAGAACCCCCTCCTTAGAACAGTATTTAAAATCCATGTTATGGTAAGTGTGCACGTGAAGTCTTTGCACACTTTCTGAAATCCACACTGTGATAAGTTCGCACGCTAGTGCTCTGCATTCTTTCTAAAATCCTATATGGTGAGGGCTTCGCGTGGTTGCTTCATGCCCTTTCTTGAGTTGGTAAAAGCCCCGTTCATCTTGGGCACCACTGCACTTATGAATCCTCGGATACCTACCTAAACAGGGTGTTGCTACTCAGAATCTGTTGAGACAGCTCCTTCAGCAAACTTATGCAAGAGCAAGCGGTAGCCCCTGTGTGACAGGCAAGACTTAGTATAAAATGCTAGGTTCTATGCCGTACTCCTTTAAAGGAATCTTTCTTGATTCCAAGCCTTCAGCTCTACCCCGGGCTGAGGCCCTAACAGGTAAGTTGGGTATGTAGCCTAGGCCTTTGGCCGTAAGGGGTAATGTCACGGACAGCCGTCTAATGTCACAGGGGCAACTCCCATGGAAATGGTAGAGTTGGTACTTAGTGTTCGCCATGATTCTGGCCTGCACTCCCCTCAGCATGGCGGCGTGGGTATACTGTTCCCCATAGCGACCCCTAGAGGACGCAGTTCGAAGTTCCCTTGAAAGGGAACATCTCAGGTTATGAATGTAACCATGGTTCCCTGAGTAGGGAACGAGACAATGCGTCCTCTAGCTCCCTGCCATGCTTCGGATGCAAGCTTCAGACGAAGAAGTGAATGACGTGTTCTCCCGGCGCTTATTTGTCCATAGTCGCACCGGTAGTGACGTCAGGGGCTGTCGCCGGCCAACTCGTTGGTGTTTTTTCAATGTATGCTTCAGACATGGGTCACGACGAGGTGTTCCCCATAGCGACCCCTAGAGGATGCAGTGTCTCATTCCCTACTCAGGGAACCATGGTTACATTCGTAACCTGAGACGTTTTCTTTTACTAAAATTAGAAAACTAAAACTTAACCAAAAAAAAAATTAAAATAAAAAAAAGATAAGGGTGAATAAATACAATACAAACTAAAAGGACATTTGACTAAATTAAAAATAGCTGACATTAATAAAAGCAGTTTTCAAACTGCAAGACTTTTTGTCCAGTTGTTTCATTAGCTAACTGATTTTTTTGAACAAGTAATATTAAAATGTGCGATGCAAGTGCAAATACACTAATGAGTGTCAGTCAAACACGCAGGTACTGAATTGTGTCTGTACTACCGTTACTTGTGACGTTACGGTCATTATTAACCGTATTAGCATATTGACAACACCAGAGAGAAACCTCCCTGATGAAACACAGTATGCTGTTACTCCTAACATTCACGTTACACTAAACTGGTGTTTTTAGCAGGAATCTTTTTTAAAATTGATGAAGCACTTTATGTTTGTTTGTTTGTGGGGTCATAGATTTGTGGCTAAAGTTTCAAATCCTGCAAGTGTTGATCCATGAAGTATCACCATAGTGTCTTCGATCAAAACGCTGGGAACTGGATCTCAGGAACTGAACCTGTAGTAACAGGTACTGCAATAACTGGACCAGAACAAAATGCCAAATAAGTTTTATATATATATATATATATATATACATATATATATGTATGTATATATATATATATAAATTTTGTTATATATTAACTTCTATATTTGTTACTTGAAGCTGCATGAGTTTTTATTGGTTTTAAGGAAATTAATGTTTTATTCACAACAAGTCTATTCACTGTAAGTATTTTTACTGATATAACACAAATATGCACTCTGTTATAATGTTCATATGTTTGCTACTTTGTCCGTAATGTCTTTATTTGTAAAATTATACTTTCTTTGTCAAATGTTTTTCTTTTTCCTTTGTAACCTTTTTAGAAGTTTAGAAGGACAGTGAGATTTAGTAAGTGAAATTTATTATGATTCTGTTTTTGTAAATGCTTTTAGAAATGTTATTTCAGTGTCACCCCTCACCAAAATCTCTACTGCAACCTCAGCAGAAAACCAAAACATGTGCCTTGCACCCTTATGCCTTGCACACTTGCAATATTTTTAGAAACATTTTTTTTCCCCTTTGGTTGTCTCTTGCAGCATCCAAACAAAATGTGCTTTAAAGCACTGTACAACTGCTTTGACACAATGTGTGTTGTATAAAGCACTGCATAAATAAAGGTGACTTGACTTGACTTTAATTCATAAAAGCATAAAAAAATAAAGAAAAGAAACTTGTAAGATCTTTGTATGTCCGTGTAACAAGTGCCATTAAAAAGATCTGAGTTTAACAGAAGATTTGGTCTGGTTGTATTTTGGCATTGTCATAATGTTGTTTAATCATTTAATTCATATATAAAGATTAGGTCTACATTATTTTAACACCTAAATAAAATGTCTCACAAAAAGATTGTATAGTGAAAAATAAAATGGAAAATGTTCCAAAGCCTTAATTCTGAGTTATGCCAGCCAGGTAAGAGCCCCATTGGGAGTTTTCTTACTGTATGACCATCAGCATAATTCACTTTGTGACAAAATTAATATTTAATTAGATTAAAAAACTTGAAATTATGAGATAAAAGTCATAATTATAATGAAAACTTAACTTGTCATACATAAAGTAAAAAGGGTGTTGTTTTACATTACCACATGTAATTACCACATAAATTTTGAGCAAAGTATGTTATAGACTTTTCATTAAGACCCTAAAAATCATATCAACTTGTGGAAAATAGGCATCCGATGACCCATTTAATGGCATTTGGCAAACCCACTCCTATTGCATGACGTTGGCAGGACAGCTGACATTACGATGACCTGTATTGGGTTACGTTGTTAGGTAGAAGAAACTAAACCAATATTGATCTTTAGTAATGAACATCCTTACTTATATGAAGCCATTAAAATAATGGATTAGATTATAGATAATAGATTAATAAATGATGAAAGTTATATGAAAAATTATAACAACATTTAGGTTCTAGATGTAGTAATATATGTTCAATCTTGTTGAGCTTTTCTGGATCTGATGTCATAAACCAGAACAACATCAGCAGCCACGCCCACCAGAGCAGTGACGACCAATCAGATCACAGCTTCAGCAGAATCACAACAGTGGACAGAGTCTGAGGAATAAAAAAATGAAACTGAGATCAGATCAGCTCAACCACAGGCATAAACTCTTGCATAATTGACTTACCATGTCGGACAGAGTTGAGTGTTGTTGAGATGTGTGGTCTCAATGAATAAGACACAACACAGCTGTAGGAATCCTCCAGACACTCCAGAGGTAGAGAGAGACTGATGCTGAGATCAGACACACTGATGCTGGACAATAAACTGTTTCCTTTGTACCAGGAGAGAGTCACATGACTCACATTCACCACTGAACACACCAGTGAACAATTCTGCTGTGATGATGAAGAACATTGTGGAGAGTCTCTGGTAATGACAGGAACAGGCAGATGAGCTGAAAAACATGAGACAAGATAAATGAGGTTGAAAACGTTCTAGTTGATGAAGAAGAAGTATCAAGAGAAACCAAGACTGATCAAAGTAGAGTTTATATTTAACTCCCTATTTAACTCACCATAGACAGTGAGACTGAAATTCTTGCTCACTTTTCTCTTGATCCATAGTTCATAACCTCCAGAGTCTGTGGTTCTAGTGTTTGTGATGTCAGAGATCCAGTCTGATGATCCACTTTCAGTCTGCCTTTGAAACTCCTACCAGCATGTTCATCATTTAGATAAAATCTGCCATTGTTAGGGGCCAAGCACCGAAGGTGCTTAGGCACCTATTGTATCCGTTAGCATGATTTTTTTCTTCCGCCGCAAGTCTATGGCAGCCCATAGAACCGCTTGTGGGAAAGTTGTGAAATTTGGCACACTGATAGAGGACAGTGTCAATATTAACCATAGCAAATTTGGAGTCTCTAACTCCAACTCTCTAGCACCACCACTTGTCCAAAAATTTTAATTTCTTTATGCTAATAACTTTTGAACCGTAAACCACAAAATTAAAATTATTTTTTCCTCTGATTCCTTGGCTCATGCCGAGTCGAAATGACACCAAAATTCAAAAATAGTAAGGTTTCGTTTTTTCGCTATTTTCAATTTGTCTCAATGCAGAAGGAGAGAGGACTCAAACGCGAAGGCAGGTAATGTCTCTTTAATTAACTCAGAAGATTTTCATAGGGCAAAAGAACACAGGCTGCCGTCAGGTGACTTCTCAAACAAAAAATGTCTTTATAATAAATAACAAAGGAAGACCGTCAATCCGCCAGTGACGGGGAATCACGGGAAAGCAGAGGACGGGTCCAGGTGAGCGGATAGTGCTACTGGCGACAGTCAACTCATGTCAGCGGGAGGCTGGGTAGAGTGGAGGTTTAGCGAAGATTCGTTCAACATGCGCCAGACAGGACATGACAAGACAGGAGGAGAGAGGACCAGGCTCAGGTACGTAAGGGAACATGAGATAATAATCTGGCGGAAAACAAAGGGAAGAGAAGACTAGAAATAGAGAGTCTAATCAGAGCAAAGAAGGTACAGGTGTAGGGAGAGGAGAATGAAGAGCCGAGGGGATGAGAAGCAGCTGTGAGTGATAATGAGATAAATGGATGAGTGTGTGAAAGGGACTGACCAGGAGAAGGAGAAGGAGAGACAGAGAAGGATACCCGGTTCATGACACAATTGTTCGTAAAAACTACTTTTTCGAACTTTTACTAGGCCATTGAACTGATTGTCACGAAAATTGAGCCAGATCATCTTCAGACCACGCAGGCAAAAAGTTATGGAATTCAAGTTGATTAGTCATATTGTTTCCGAATAGCATGTGAACGAATTCTGCAAAAGGCATGCTAAAGTGGACGTGAGGCTATATCTCCGCAACTGTTAGGCCTATTGAGACCAAACTTGGTGTGTGTTATAACAAGCATGACCTCAGACTACCTGCAGTGTTTCAGTGCTGTGCCCCCTAGTGGTCAGGATATATGTAAAATGCATATTTTTGCTCATAACTTCTGAATGCTTTGGCCAAAAATCACAAAATTTGGCCAAAAATCACAAAACTGGTCTCGTTAGATTCGGTGCATCATGCCAAATTGAATGATAACCAATTCCAATGTCAGCCATTTTGGGCATCTGCCATTTTGAATTATGTTCTAAAATGCTGTATTTTACGAACGCATTAGCGTATCTTTACAAAATTCAGCTCCATACCCTCATGGTACTAAAAAATTTGAGGGGCAACGCCACCTTGTGGTCAAAAGTTATGATGAAATTTGGAAAAATGCTAATAACTTTTGCTTACATTAACCTATTATAATCGGACTGATGTTGATAGATTCCTTGGATCTTGACGAGAACACCGATACCAATTTGACCAATATTGGCTGAACTTCCTGTCCACCATTTTGATTCATGTTGACATCCTACTTTTTCAAACTCCTCCTAGATCGTTGGTCTGATTTTCACCAAATTTGGCTCAGATCATCTTCAGAAAAAGCTGGCAAAAAGTTATGGATTTCGTGTTGATACACGCAATGGTTTTTGTTTAGCGCATGAACGAATTTGCTGGAAAGATGCCAAACTGCATCTGAGGGCTGTATCTCTGCAAAGGTTTGACATATTTACACCAAACTACGAATGTGCCATTGTCACTTCACACTGATCATGGCACATCAATTTGGTAACAGCGCCACCTTTTGGCAAAGAGTAATAAACCATTCATTAACCTTTAATTATGAAATTTCCAAAAATGCTAATAACTTTTGATTGCATTAGGCTATTGTAATGAAACTGGACTCAAAATATTCCTTAGGTCATGCCGACAACAGACATATAAATTTTTTAGTGGGAAATCTGAACTCCCTGCCCGCCATTTTGATCTATTTTAAAATCCTACTTTTTCTAACGCCTCCTCAACTGTTGGACCGATTTTCACCAAAATTGAGTCAGATCATCTTCAGACTGTGCTGACAAAAAGTTATGCATTTCGTGTCGATTGACAAAACCGGTTTTGTACAGCAACGTTACAAACTTTAGGCACAGTGCCGAAATGATTCTTAGGCTATATCTCTGCTAAGCTTTAAAATATTTGCACCAACTTTGTATATGTCATTGGCTGTTTCTCAATTCCAAGAACGCAAAGAACGGACTTGTGTTCTCGTGGAGACTGGTCTTGTTAAGCTTCCTTGGACTCGGAAGGACGCAAGAACACAGAACACACTCTTATGAGTATTGAGATGTGCTGCGTTCTTGCTTAACTGATCGCATAGTCACAGCATAAGCAGCGGCCAATGAACCATAAATATAACATAACATTACAATCAAATAACTTATTAATCATAACTTATTAGTCATAGCTTATTTAAACATTTCATACTATTATAGATATTTACATACAATATAATTATATATTGGTTTATTTTACAGCGTTATATGTTTAACTGACTATGTTATGATTCATTTTAATATGCCAATAAAAATACTGCAGACTTTCTTATAACTTTAATCAAATTAAGCAAAACAAAACGATAAAGGTTTACTTTCGAGAGCGAGTTTAAAGCTTGCAGGCTTCCATAAACCGGCCGCACGCAGCGTCTTCTGGGATTTCTAACGGCTAGATTCTCTCAAGTCTGCACTCGATGCATCCTCGATATCAAGAACACATCCGGGAACTTTCATGCATCTCTGTACTTGCGTTCTTGAGAATTGGAATTGAACTTCGACGGTTAATGATGACGTAGAGCGAGAACACAAGGACGCAAGATTGCTAAAGAACGCATATTGAGAAACAGTCATTGTCACCTCACACTGACCATGCCACATCAATTTGGTAACAGCGCCACCTATTGGTCAAGAGTAATAAACCATTCATTAACCATTAATAATAAAATGTATAAAAATGCTAATAACTTTTTACTCCATTAGCCTATTGCAATGAAACTGGTCTCAGAATGTTCCTTGGCTTATACTGACAACAGATACCAAATATGCCAGAGTAAGCTAAACTTCCTGTCCGCCATTTTGATTTATGTTGAAAACCTACTTTTTCGAACTCCTCATCAACCGTTGGTTCGATTCACCAAAATCCAGTCAGATGATCTTCAGACTGTGCTGACAAAAAGTTATGGATTTTTTGTCGATAGACAAAACCGTTTTCGCATACCACAGCAACGAATTAACGAATTTGAGGCACGATGCCAAAATGGCATTTATAGCTGTATCTCTGCAATGCTTTGGCATATTGACACCAAACTTTGTGTATGTCATTGTCAACTCACACAGAACACACCACATCTATTTGATAACAGCGCCACCTATTTGTCACACTTGATAAGACAATAAATCATGCTACTAGAGGTTGTATTTATGATTTTTCCGCCGTTTCAATTACAATAATCCTAAAATTGCTTTTATTGCTCATTGTTGCATTGGGTCTGATGTTCCATGCCATGCTTAGCTCCTCAACTTGCCGCTGGAGTGCTTGGTCCCGTAATTGCTGCTTGCAGCTATATTTTCATATAGAATTGTTCTATAGTCTGCAGCAGGTGCGGACTGGCCATCTAGACACTGAAGAAGAAGAAGTCCAGAACCGCCGTCCATCTGAAGGCCCTCGGCCTGCTGATTCATCATCAAAGAAAAAGTGTCAGATTAAGTGATGTTTACAGTTGACAAAAGGTGGCGCTAATGCAATCTATTTTTGCTCGTAAGAAACCGAAACTGCTGTATACGGCCGCAATGTCTTTTATCACGGCCCGCTGGATCATTTTAGACATGAATGGTCAATTTTAAAATATTTGAAATGTAAGTCACGTAAAGATTGCTTTCAGATTATAATGTTAATTCTATCTCCAACCAGGAGAGGTCTCTAGTTTCCAGCTGCTCCCTGTATTAATTTCAGCTTAGTAGGACGTGCACTCTGACCATGAAAACAGCATTTTCCAGTCAAGATGGTAAATAGATTATCTTTTTTTTTACAAGTTCAAGGGGATAATTACAGGTGCTTCTCAATAAATTAGAATGTCGAGGAAAAGTTCATTTATTTCAATAATTCAACTCAAATTGTGAAACTTGTGTATTAAATAAATTCAATGCACACAGACTGAAGTAGTTTAAGTCTTCGGTACTTATAATTGTGCTGATTTTGGCTCACATTTAACAAAAACCCACCAATTCACTTTCTCAACAAATTAGAATACTTCATAAAAAAAAAAAAAAATAAGACATTTTTAGTTTATTGTTGGCCTTCTGGAAAGTATGTTCATTTACTTTACATGTACTCAATACTTGGTAGGGGCTCCTTTTGCTTTAATTACTGCCTCAATTCGGCGTGGCATGGAGGTGATCAGTTTGTGGCACTGCTGAGGTGGTATGGAAGCACAGGTTTCTTTGACAGTGGCCTTCAGCTCATCTGCTTTTTTTGGTCTCTTGTTTCTCATCTTCCTCTTGACAATACCGCGTAGATTCTCTATGGGGTTCAGGTCTGGTGAGTTTGCTGGCCAGTCAAGCACACCAACACCATGGTCATTTAACCAACTTTTGGTGCTTTTGGCAGTGTGGGCAGGTGTCAAATCCTGCAGGAAAATTAAATCAGCATCTTCAAAAAGCTGGTCAGCAGAAGGAAGCATAAAGCACTCCAAAATTTCTTGGTAAACAGGTGCAGTGACTTTGGTTTTGGACCAACACCAGCAGATGACATTATACCCCAAACCATCACAGACCGTGGAAACTTAACACTGGACTTCAAGCAACTTGGGCTATGAGCTTCTCCACCCTTCCTCCAGACTCTAGGACCTTGGTTTCCAAATGAAGTACAAAACTTTCTCTCATCTGAAAAGAGGACTTTGGACCAATGGCAACAGTCCAGTTCTTCTTCTCCTTAGCCCAGGTAAGACACCTCTGACTTGTCTGTGGTTCAGGAGTGGCTTAACAAGAGGAATATGACAACTGTATCCAAATTCCTTGACAGGTCTATGTGTGGTGGCTCTTGATGCCTTGACCCCAGCCTCAGTCCATTTCTTGTGAAGTTCACTCAAATTCTTCAATCGATTTTGCTTGACAATCCTCATAAGGCTGCGGTTCTCTAGGTTGGTTCTACATCTTTTTTTTTCTCCACACTTTTTTCCTTCCACTCAACTTTCTGTTAACATGCTTGGATACAGCACTCTGTGAACAGCCAGCTTATTGGCAATTGTTACGTTCTCCTCCCAGTCTAGGGGTCAGGAGGGGAAGTAACAAAGAGAAAGAAGATATGAAAAAAAAAAGAGGGTCAACATAAAGACGCCGAATTACGTGGAGGATACACTTCGACCTCAAGCCTCAGAGTGAAAGCAAACACAGCTTCAAGTACAAGCAAAACTATTTATTTCTGTTATAAATTGAAATGGTTAACAAAGGAAGGGAATAAGTCTTCAGGAGAGAGCAGGGCCTAAAATAACAAAGAAAACCAGAGGCTAACTAAGGTTTAAGGGAGCTATCTGCCCTGTACAAAAGCAAAGATGAAAATCAACAACAAGAGCTTCCCTGAGCTCCCTCTCTAACCAAAAAAAGGAGAAAAAGAATGTATAAAATAATAAGGCACCCTCTCCCTACATTTCCCAGATAATCTAGAATGACCAGCGCTAATAAGATTACATACAATACCTTTTAATTACCCACAGGAGAGAAATCAACACTAGACAGCAAACCCGATCACTTCTTAGCACCAAACAGATGAGTATAGGTCCACTCCCAACTCAAGGATAGGCACAGTCCTCACCAAAATACACAAAACACACAATCTCAGTCTGAGGCCGGGGGAGAAGTGTTCCTCTCCACATGCTTCTCTGAGTGCTGCATTAATACTCCTCTGCTAAGACTCAGGCATGCTCCCCAACGAGTTGCAGCTGATGGTAATTAACCTGAGTGAGAGAGAGAAACAGAGCGCAATACAGGGCACACAAGCATTTTCTCACAACAGATTATATAAAAAAAACTCTAGGATGTAACGGCAATTAATTTTTGTGACTTACACTCCTTGTGAAGCGTGTCAATGATTGTCAGAGACCATTTTGAAGTCTCAGGAAACCTTTGCAGGTGTTTTGAGTTGATTAGCTGATTGGCATGTCACCATATTCTAATTTAAGTAATCTAATATAATAATTAATAATAGTAATTTATACCTTTGACTCTTCCCTTTTCTTAAAAATTGTTTACAGGCTGAAATGTGAAGTGCGGGGGTGTATTCCAGAAAGCAGGGTTAACTTACCGTGAACTAAACCCTGAACTCTCGGTTGATTAACCCCACACTTGCTTACTCGAGGTATGTGGTTCCAAAAACGCGTCCGGGAGTAAGTTCATTCAACTCAGAGTCTGGTTAAGACTCAAGACATTCTCAACAGAGCGACGAATCGACGAGTCACTATAGAAACAGACGCTAAGAAAAAGCGCGCCAAGCTGTTTCTTTCTTCTTCTTCTTTTGTTCATTAGTTGTTTACATGCTTAGTGCATATCGCCACCTAATTGATGGCTGTGCAATCATTTTTATTTTTTTTCCATTTAATCTTTAATCCTTGAGAATGTGAATTATATTGTTTGTTTTATGTTAATTATATATTAAGTCATATCAGATATGTATTTTGATTTAGAATTTAGACATTATAGAAAATGCATGTGTGAGATAATATAAAATGTAATGAAATAAAATAAATAAATATTATGTTAAACATTTACCTTGTCATAGTGTTTTATAATTTATACAGATAACTCTTATATATGCCCAATAAAGAAATAATCATATTAGAATACTATATTACCTTATTTATTACTTATATTATCACTTCCTCATTAACATACGTCTATATATATATATATATATATATATATATATATATATATATATATATAGATAAAACAGGCTATATTCCATATTGTTATTTTATATAATGTTGTGCGCTATCTGTGACACCCACTGCTGAAGGCTTGCTGAAGTGAACTAACCCTGGAACAGGAGCAGGTTAAGTTCAGAGAGTGAGTTGCTATGACTACTAACATACCCTGAAAGTTACCTCCGTTTTTGGAACCGAAAGTTGAGGTTATCCGCTTACTTACTCTTAAACATACCCAGGTATGTCACATAACCTGCTTTCTGGAATACCCCCCAGGTCTTAAAACCCTGTTGGAAAAAAAAAAAGATCAGCTAAAACCAGCTTAAGCTGGTCAAGTTGGTTTTAGCTGGTCTCCCAGCCTGGTCATAGCTGGTTCCTCATGCTGGTTTAAGAGGGGTTTTGACCAGAGGTGGAAAGAATACAAAAATATTCTACTCAAGTAAAAGTACCATTACATTAATGAAATTTTACTTAAGTACAAGTAAAAGTACCAGTCTAAAAATCTATTCAAGTAAAAGTAAAAAGTAGCTCATTTAAAATTTACTCAGAGTAAAAATTACTTAGTTACATTTTAACAGTGGGTGGGAGGCAAAAATGGGACAGGCCAAGGGTGTCGAACTCAGTTCCTGGAGGGCCACAGTCCTGCACAGTTTAGATATAACCTTAATTAAACACCTGATCTAGCTAATCTAATCATTTAGTTTTATTTGAAAACTACATGGTAGGTGTGTTGGAGCAGGGTTAGAACTAAACTCTGCCGGCTACGGCCCTCCAGGAACTGAGTTTGACACCCCTGGGATAGGCTTATTAATCTCAAACTAGTTGTTTTTAATTAAAGGAATCAGTTATTTAGAATAATAAGACATTTGGGCTGTTACCAGGAAAATCAGTATCAACAAACTCATCTTTTCAATGCAGAGGAAATGCAGAAGCTTCATTGTAAGTGGCATTTAGATGTATTTAGACACTGTTTAGTGCAGGACAAGAATGCATTTAACCTGCAGTTACAAATGCATAAATAATGTTTTGATATACAAGACATAAAATGTGAATACTCATTTGAAATTGATAGGAATTAACTATTTAAAAAAATTAAAAGATACTTTAAATGTGAAATTAAAATGGCCAGTAGGGTGTCAGGAAGTCACTGTTAATAAGTGTGTGAAATTAAAGCCGCCAGTAGGTGACAGCAGTTGTTTTGATTCAGGAACGAAACACTGTCTTGTTGCTCAGAGACGCAAAACTGTGCTTTGGTGGCTGTGTTTGGAATTATTTTTTGTTGTAGAAATAGAGCAAAAACAGGCAATATGGTGTCTAAAACGCAAGTCTCTTAATTAACTTGTTTACTGACCTGTTGTGTGTGTATATATATATATATATATATATATATATATATAATATATATATATATATATATATATATAAAATGATATATGTAATCATGATGATTTTTTGGAGGAAAAGACGGCATTCTTTGTGTGATTTTTATTTACTATATGAAATGATATAAATATGTAAATTTTCTGCCCGTATATCTTCAATTTTGTGATCATTCTAAATGCATTTTACAAGACTGAATCAAAGTGAAAGAACGCACTATAAATGCGCGCATCATTATTAAAACATTATGATATTATCGCAGACGATATAGATCGCACACTCCGCACCAGTCTTTTTGGCTAATTTGTGCAAAACCTCTTGCTAAAATGTCAAAGCTTCATTTTTAACCACCAATGCAACGGTGCAATTATTTAGCTTATTTAGCTCTATATGCTTGCGAGGGGTTAACGTCTTGTCGAGATTTTATTAACTGCTAGTTTGGTCTCCCTAGGAAAGCACAGCTTGCACTGCTTAATAAAGCATAAATATGGCCAGGGGTTCACTTCATTTCCTTCGAGTTCAACTTCAGAATATGACGGGGTTTCGTTTTCAGCGGTGTCTGCACCACTAACGCCTGTCTGTTCGTCTGCATCTTTCTTGTGATTTTAGCGACAGTTTGCCCTCCTGCCCATTATTTACTGACGTAGTTTCCAGGGAGCGATTTTTTTTTTTTTTTTTTTTTTTAATCAGTCATTACTGTGTATGTGTTTTAAAATATAGCGAAGTACAATACTTCAAACAAAATATACTTAAGTAAAAGTACAATTACAGATTTTAAAAATTACTTAGTAGAAGTACACAAAAAAGCTACCCAATTACAGTAACGCGAGTAAATGTAATTCGTTACTTTCCACCTCTGGTTTTGACCACTTTTTTAGCTCGTCAGGCTGGTTTTAGCTGGTCTTAGCTGGTCAGGCTGGTCTTAGCTGGTTTTAGCTGGTTTAAGCTGGTCAGGCTGGTCTTAGCTGGTTTTAGCTGGTCAGGATGGCTGGTCTAAGCTGGTTTTAGGTGGTCAGGATGGCTGGTCTTAGCTGGGCAGGCTGGTCTTAGCTGATTTTAGCTGGCCAGACTGGTCTTAGCTTGTCAGACTGGCTGGTTTTAGCTGAATTAAGATGGTCAGGCTGGCTCGTTTTAGCTGTTCAAATTGATTGATTTTGACTGACTGTTTGATTTGATTGATCACATAGTGTTTGACACAATTTTCCTGTCAGTGAGTGTTGTGACAATTTAAATCATTCCAATTTTACTTTAAATAATCTGCAGGACCACAAGCAACCACTTTAACAATTTTTTATTTAATCTTGAAGGCACTTAAAAAAAAACATAGCTAATCTAACAAATATTTACAAAATTATTGGAATGATTAAAATGCTAAAAAAAAAGGGAAAAAAACTATATCAACAATTAACTGAAGGTGAACAATAACATATTATACATTTTTTATTTTTCCTTTCTTTTTTATGATATCTTGTATTTTTGGGGATATGTTAAACCCCACTTGTTTCTCCCTCTTCTCTCTCTCCTCTTTCAGGCTCCTTTTGTTTCAGCCAGTCACTGAAACAGACTTGAAATAGAAATAATTTAGATTATTAATTTGTGAATTTTCAACTAGTAAAACTACTTAAAAAAGGCAATTATCATGTCTTTGTTTCACATTTTGCTTTTTTCAGACATAGCAATGAAATTATGTAGGTGTTTAATTATGTTCTATATATTTTTATTGACTGATAAATAAGTATAAATGGATGAATATGAATGAAAATATCTTGAGCATGAACATTTTTCAACAGTTTTTTACAAAATTGGTGGTGCTAATGGTTACATACAGTGCCTGCATGGATTAATAGAGAAATTAGATTACCTCTCAAAACTTGCAACTTGGAGGGTGTCAGGGGAGGCTTTTGTGAATGTCTGTTTGTGGGGCTCTCCTTTCCTGACACACTTCTTCTTTGTGGCTGTCCTCCACAATGCCACAGCCATCTCTTTTACGGAAAAAGAATCCTTTGTGGTGGATGTAATTTTCCTCCACACCTCTTCTCTAATCCAAATATTGTCTCCTATGTGGATCTTCAAAACAGAAAATGAATGAGTATTTACTTTAGGCACATCTTAAATTAAAGGCAACTTAAAAGACAAGATATTTAGTAAATTTTTGATTTCCACTGACTTACAGTAAATTGTATGAATAAAACCTCTCAAGGGTCATTCCGTGTCAAAACAATTACATTTTAGCAACTTCCCCACCTAAATATTTGGATTTAGTTGATATATATATACATTCCAGTGTTCAGGAAGGAAGGCTCCAGGTAAGGGGCGGAGTCCGGAGGCCGCACGCGCTCTCCTGTTCGGTCCGGGGCGCAATTGCTACGCAAAGATTGCTATTCCTAGCAATCTTTGTTGCATTACATGGTGACAGTTCACAGCTGCACTGTTCAAGTTTTTTATCCAAGATTAAGATTTTGGGTCTTAACAATCTTTTCTTTCAGTATCTTAATTTCTAAGACCCTATATGATTCCATTCCAGCAATACTGGAGTCCCAGTATGGTTTCTGGGATGTGGGTCACTTCACATTCAATTGATACTTTTCTTTTAAATAGAAATGTCTGAAGAATAATGTTGAAACTAGAATTGTAGTTTGTCTCCCTCTGTTAAAACAATTGCATAAAACATATAAAGTGCTAAATTATCGCTGAGAAGGATGTTGAGACATCTTTAATACTTCCTGAGTTATAGCAATGCAAAAACTTAGAAATAAATAAATAACAAGAAAAAAAAAAAAAAAAAAACACAAAGTGATTTTTCCAATTTTTGAATGGCCACCATTGGCATATGATGCAACAAAGAGAGACAAATTCATTATTAATTTTGTAGCATTGGTGCTTGTGTTTATAGTTTCAAAAGAATTCCATCATTGGAAACAACTGAAGTATATGTAAAATAGTACAAAGTGTTAAAGAAAACAAATAAAATCATAATCTATACATACTAAATAACATCAATCAGTGCTCAATGACTCAAACATTCCAGAAGTTATATTTATGTATGTGTAACTTGTCTGAATGGGAATAAAATGAATATAACCTTGTGTATCAGATTAAGATAGTTTGATTTTTTTTCTAGTATTTTTTTCATTACTGATGACATTCAAATTTTTATTTATTATAGAAATGTGTTGTTTGTTTTATTTGTATTTTGTGTACAAGTCTATTCATAACCCAAACACTTGTTAAAAATGAAAGTTGATTATATTTGGTCATACAAATATGGTGAATGTATTTCTTCAGACAGTAATTTTATCTCATTTTAGTCAGAGCATGCTACAGATTCGTGCTATAGTTTATGCTATAATTTATTTGTGAAACCAGTTTTATCATTTTGTTTTAGACTCCTCTCAGATAAATTATATCATTAGCAACTAGAATAATTTAAACTGTACCATCTAGCCTGCTTGACGATACTAAACTACCCTTGAATTTAACCTTGTCAGTAAGTGGAACAATCTGATTAATTTGTAATTTGGTAAAATAGGCTGCGTTTACACTTGGTATTAACATGCAACCTGTTTCCAGATGTTGTCCACATACACATTGAAAAGACAAGTGTAAATGCACGTCTGATTGGATTGTTATCCGATCAGTGTGTCCTGGTCCAGAGGTAGTTGAGGACGCATTGTGATCGAATTTCAGTGTAATGTAAACGCAATCCAGCCATTGTGTCTGCATCCTCATGCAAAACGCCGCACCCTCTCTCGCGAACTGTCAGAAAAAAAGACAGAGAACCCCTGTATGGAGACTTTTGAGACTTCTACCCTTATCTTTGATTTGTAAATTGTCCCTCGACTGAAAATGCTTTTCAAAAGAAAACCCACCATTTCAGGTTGACATAGCACCAGGCCATTCTCTGCAGACTTATTTAAATATTGCGCAGGAAAGACCAATCCGATTGGTTACCTAGATAGAAAAGTCAGTTGATGTTGCCAAGTGTAAACGTGCTGTGCTCTGACTGACTGATTATCCGATCTGCTTTATCAGATCATGGTGATCGCATGTTAATGCCAAGTGTAAAGGCAGCCATAGAAACCAGCTTGGCCAGGCTGGAAGGCCAGCTGACTAACCAGCTAAAACCAGCCTGGCCAGGCTGAGAGACCAGCTTAAACCAGCCTGGGCAGGCTGGGAGACCAGCTAAAACAAGCTATTTCCATTTTAAACCAGCCAACCGGCTTAGGCTGGTTTAAGATGTTTTTTTCAGCAGGAAAGGTATTTAAAGCTCTTAAATTTTATTTAAAAAATCCTGCAGTTAACCGGTTAATTTATTGTATCATTTGGAATAACTATTTATTTATTAATAAGCCCTTTTTAACTGTCCTTAACTGTTCACTGAATGTTTTGTAGGCCACTAATAAAAACTAGGACCGCTGTACATTTGTACATACAGACAATGAAATTGAGATGTTTATTTGTTGGGGTGATATTGCTGTCAACTGATAACAAAGTTTCCCTTCTCAATTAGCTAAACTGCACAAGTTTTATTAACATAATCTTTAAAAACAAATAACATTAATTATACTTTAATTTGCTTCAATAAAAAGGAAATTGAGTAAAACGATGTAAAAGGTGTGTGAATGTGGATTAGTAATCTGGCCCCTTGGTATAAAGGAGAAAAAATGCATTAACAACAAACTGTGTTGATGCCTCGAAGCTTTTAACACAGTGCTCTCCCCGCCATCTGGTGGTCAATAAAAATGATGACACCAACTGTATCATTTAGATGTTTTGTTCATTGGGATGTCATTGTAATGTTTAATTTTCTATTTAATTAGCATTTGTGTCATTAGTAAGGCGGCATGTGTGTGTGCAGCGATAGAGTTGTATTGTATTTTGCACAATACAATGACAATAAAGACTTTATTTTCTTCATTTTTACTTGTATCAAACTTGTGTCTTTCCACAAAATAGAATGTTTAATACGCTAATAATAGACCTACGTTATTTTTCTTTGCATTTAATTTTGTATCTTTCTTACAAAAGAACACAAACATGCGCATTGTTATAAAACACAAACTAAGTTATTGCATTTACTATATTTTGCAATAATATACCTTTTTCTCGCCAATGTGAGCTGTTGACAACAGAGGACGGCGTTTACAAGCAGCACAGATGTTTGTGGTTATAGGATGGTTTTTGAAATGATATAAATTTTTATAGGAAGTGTGAGATGTGACAGGCTCTCTTCAAGCAATGCTCCGGTTGAATCGTCGACTCAACCGCTTCTTTTCCATAGAATCCTCGTTTAAGTTTTAATTTTTAATTTTATTTTTTTTCAACGGGAAAGAGATGAAGAAGATAATTACTTTTTTGTTAGGATATATCTGCCTATTTTTCCTGCATGGTAAGACATTTATTTGTTACGGTCGCTTGTGATCACCGGGGAAAACTGGTTTCATTTCGTGAAACTTAAACTCAGCTTTACTATTCCATTGATTTATTTTTGTTTCATAAGTGCACCAATTGTTGTTTTAAATAGTTAAGGGTTTAGAATGTATTTGTTATACAATTTTATGTTTCTGACCGGTTCAAAAGTGGCCTAATGATCCTGCAATGAGTCCTGCAGAGAATAGAGATCGCTAAGACATGTGACCAACTGGGCGGTCAACGTCATCAGAACGCAAAGAATTATGGGTATGTTTGGCCAGTTTACATGGGCTGGCATAGCAGGCTAGTGTTCTGGCATGAAAATAATGAAAAATTAGCGTGAAAAACAGAATATAATCGTACAAAATGCAGCGGACTAAAGAAAACATTGTCGGACCATACCGCCTAAAACTAAATCCTAATGCAAAGACGAGATATGACGAGAAAAAAGGGAATCAAAGGACTGGATCTTTACGAGCAGAGCGACGGGACGTCAAACTGTTGCCCAACTTCCAGCACCCATATATTTACAACTACATGATACTAAGTGTTAGTGCATACACACACGAAGTTTTCTCTGGACTTTTTATACATGTAAATGTCTTCATTTAAATGTATTACATGTTAAATATGTAAAGAAACTGAAATTAAGTTGGATTGTTACTACTATTAAGTTATGTACTTGTGTTTGCAACCAAAGAACACTGATTTTGCACAATTATTCCTTAATACAGATAAAGGAGGCAGAATTTCATTCAGTCTTTGTGTATTTTATTTACAGACATGGCTAAAAATCATTACATGTGAGAAGAGACATTACAAAATCTTTGGAAAACAAGAAACATTTACATATTAGATGTGAGCATGGTATATAATTCTCCAAAAAGGCTTGAACCGGTCTGTGTTCGTAGCTTTGACCTCAGTTTGGCCGAGGTACAGAGAAGGGGTCCAGTCAGGATCACACTCCAACATTTCATAGGCAGGTTTGCCTGCAAACAGAGTCACCAAATAAATTGCTATGTAGCCTAGATGTACAACATTTAAAAACTGATTAACGTTACGCTTTAGTACGTTGGTAACTTAAGCTCATCTTCTAGCCATTTCATGCTACTTAACAGTTAACAGTGGCCTAACGTCAAATTTAATGGTCTGGTTGAGTCAAACAAAACACACTGGTTATTTGCCCACAACATAACATTTTACAGAGAGTAATTGTAACTTACCTTTGTGAAAATGTTTTGAACACACCATCGTGTGGAGTGTTTACGTCGAAGGTAATCTTGGGCTCCTTACTGCTGCTAACGTTATCCATGCCATTCGTCAACTTTTTGTCACCTCTGAAACATGACTTGTACTATTATTTTTCCACGCTGGAAAACGATAAAAGGATATTCCGTTCTTAAGCTTTACGCCACTTCTATCGTGAGAACGACTATTCCAGTTTATAACAGCGGTCTTTTTCCCTCCATGCATAGAAGTCTGGCGCGTTATGTTTGTGCCGCGGTTTCCCCAAAATGCTTTGCGTTCACCACTGGGAATACGTCATGATGACGACACATTAGCAATCTCTAATAGCTGCAATGAGTCCTGCGGAGAAATCTCTCCAATCCTAACCAAACACACTGATCACGGTCTGAGGCTACTATAAATTTTAATCAAAGCTTGAGTAAAACTATGCAGGACTGTAGTTGGCCACAGTGCCGCGGCCATGAGGGCAGCCTGGAAATAATATAGGGACCAGTTTTGCTACGCTTTCACAACACACAGACCGCAGCTGTAGGCTACTGAACATAAACAGTGTGGAAGGGCGTAGTTTTGTTTTGATCATTTCAATATTATTTATTTGTTTGTTTGTAAAAATTTATTTTTGTGCTATCGTTCACACATGTAAAGTTGGTTAATAACCCTTATGAAAATTAACCATGGTTTTACAACAAATGAAACAAATGAAATGAAAAGAACTGCTATTAAGTCATATTGTGCTGATAACTGTTTGGTTCATATGTTAAGTTAGCTCTTATTAAAGTGCTGAAGGCCCGGTTTAAACAAGTAATTAAAGGGGTCATTTGACGTTGCAAAAAAGAAAATTATTTGGTGTATTTGGTTTAATGCAATGTGTTTATGTGGTTTAAGAGCACCTATTTTTTTACTGCTGAAAGGAGGTTTTGACCAGCTCTGAATTCAAATTCTGAATGATTTTGATAGCCAATTTCTCATGGATAGTGATTGGGCTGGTTTTGTTAGCAGTGGGTTGGTTTTATTACGCAAACCTGGCAGCACTGGGAGGAAAGAGTAGGTTTTGTTAAGTAATGATTTCTAAATTGAGAATGGGTCACACAGGACTAAATTCAACACTTGCACTTGGGGAAGCATGAAATTAGTGTGTGTGATTAATGTGGCAATGGAAATTTTATTTATATTGCAGTATTTACTACAACCAGAGTTGACCAATGTGCTTTACAACAGAATAGTTAAAAACATCAATAGCACAAAGAAAAATAAAAACAGTAAAACCAAAAACAAGGAGAGAGAACGAAAAGTAAAAACATCATAACATGCAGCAATATATAAAATATAAAGGACAAGGATAAAAAACAGAATTAAAAACCTTATCGGACAGACTTAGACTTAAAAATGGCCACAGATGAAGCCATTATGATAAAAATGGGCAGATCATTTCATAGTCTTGGTGCAATTGAAGCAAAACGCGATCACCCCTGCACTTCAGCCTCGTCTTGGGGATAATCAAGAGTCTCTGGTTAGAGGACCGGAGAGATCTAGTTACATTGTGCTCAATCAATAACTCAGATATATACGATGGAGCCATGCCATGTAGTGACTTGTAAACGATTAGTAAAATTTTTGAATCTACTCTATAACGCACAGGCAGCCAGTTTAAAGACTGTAGAACTGGGGTAATATGATCCCATTTATGAGTACCGGTCAAAAGTCTAGCTGCCGCATTCTGAACCGATTGTAATCGAGATAAAGCTGTCTAATCCCAGCATACAGTGAGTTACAGTAATCTAATCTAGAGGTAATAAAAGCATAAATCACTTTCTCAAAGTTTTCAAAAGAAGGAAAAGTCTTTGCTTTAGACAGCAGCCGCAACTGAAAAAAGGATGATTTGACCACAGTATTTATGAATTAGAATGTGATGTTTTTGAAACAGTAGAGCATGTGCTTTTTAAATGTAGTGAATATGAAGATCAGCGTAACAGTCTTTTTAGCAATATAAAGAACAGGCCAGTGAGCGTTGTTTGTGGTTCTTGTGGGGGGTTGTTTTGGTGGTAGTGTGTTTTATGTGGTTTTGGAATGTTTAGAGCTTACAGGACTAGACCACAGGAGTTAGTGTTTGAGGATGAGGATCATGATGCTTCTGCTCATCTCAGAGACGGAAGCTGAAGGAACTGAACACACAGCTCCAGCTGAAGCTTGGGCTCTGAACCTCTGGGGTGGGTGGGGCATTACAATTGCCCCCCTCCCCATTTTTTTCTGTCTTTTTTTCTCAGTGATATCAATTCAGGTTGATGATTGATGTTCGGGAGATACAGTAGGTTACGGTAATACTCCTAAGGAGTGAACGGCCATTGAACAGAAAGAAAAATAATCCATTATGACATTGACTATGCAGGGGTTCTTCATTACAGCAAAGGGAACTAAGCATTTATTTGATAAAATCAACATTATTTGTATTATTATTTTAGTTTTTAAAAAATGAGAAATCTATTAATTTTCCTGTCGATTTTGTCCTACTAGGGTAAGACATATAAATGTTAAATCCTCTTCCATTTCCACCTATAATTACTTTATATTCAATTTTTTTTTTTGTTTTTGTATTTTGCTCACGGTGTGTTTTGATTGACCATTGTAGACATTTATTTGCTATAATGGTATACTATAAAAGCCAGTGGTGTGTCGCACCTACAAATGTTAGTTTCAGTTTCGGCAAAAATATCAAAAATGGGGTCCCTGTTAATGCTCGGGTCAAGTGAATTTTGCAATTTATGGTTAAAATAATGCCTAGCTTGTAGTAACACAGGCTAAGTAATCAAGCCTACACCCAGGAATTTATCTTAGTATTTGACTGCATTGAGTGTGGCATTATGCTGTTTCCATGCACTGAAAATGTTAACATTGGACTGTTAAACATTAACGCACTACTAAGTTTTTGTTACGCACACCTATCACGCGTCTCTGAGAAGTGTATGTCGCGTCCGCTGCAAACGAGAAAAAAAGAGTCTTTCTGTTTACCAGTCATTTAACTGACTTTATCTAATGCAAATCTAAGATCATGTTTGAAAAACATTCACCCCAGTCTTGAGAGAGAGGCTTGTTCTTAGGAGTGAATGTTATGTCATATCCGCGTCAAGACGAACACGCTGCTGTTTCTCTTAGGCCAAAGGCAGCAGCTGGATGTCTGGAGCTTATTTACATTGAAATATTTTCATGTTAGAAATTATTTGCTCGTGTGGTGTATTTACATCTACATGCAGAGCAATGGCTTCTGGCATTTTTGGATTAATCTGTGCAATTAATGCAGATTTAACTATGAGGTTTTGATTAGTTGAATTTAGCACACCACTGTAACATCTAAACACTTCACACAGATGCAAATTCCAAAGAATACTCTTGTGGATCCATTGTCACCTCAGTTATCTTCCTAAAGTTATCAAAATCAGTCTCAACAACTCTAAGCAGAGCTTCTCTCCCTGCACCTTTGTCTGCTCTTTTCTCTCTTTTCCTGTGAGAGAGCACTAGTTGATGAGTGAGGAATGCAGATCATAGAAGTCATAGAGATCAGAGAAGATCATAGACAGAGAAGATCATAGACAACCATATGCATCTAAAACACTGGGTCAGGGCAGATTATAATTTCTTACAGAACTGTATTCTGTTAGATCGGGTCTCCATGTCAAATAATATTAGGATCCAGCCCTGGATGCCAGATCCTGTCAGAAAATATCAGTTTGTCCAGTAACATGTCAACTAGTCAGGAACTAGTCTGTTAATATCCAAACCCTGTAAACAGAAAGTCTTGTCTGGTATCCAGAAATACCCAAAATTAGTGTTTACAGTCTTCTGTCAGTCACCGAGAAAAGCCAGAGAAGAGCAGAAGCAGGAGACGAAGTCATGATGGTTAAAAGTACCATCATTGTTTATTGAACATCTTAGTTGTGTATGCCTCTGTAACAATGTTTGTATGACGGGAAGAAGGAAGCGGGAACCGTCGAACATTTAAATCAAACTTTAATAACAAAATAAACACAAAACAGCGCGACAGCCCCTCGCGAACGACTGCCTCGCACAAACAAAACCAAAACACAAAATAAAAACCCAGGCCTGGTCCTCTCTCCTCCTTCACTGTTGTTACTCCTCCCTTTATCCTTCCAGAGCTCCTCCGTGGGACTCGAGACCGGTGAGTGGCGCAGGTGTCGATCATCTTCAATTACTCCACCGGCCTCGCTCCGTTCCCATGGCTCTCGACCACGCCCCTCTCGTCTCATACCCCCATCTCCCCTCGCAGGCCAGGGGTACTCCCCGCCCCCTTTCTGGGGGAGCCGATCATGGCTGCCGCGGCGTATCTGGGGGTATGGACAGAGAGACAAGGCAAGAGAAGGGGGAGCCGATCATGGCTGCCGCGGCGTATCTGGGGGAGGAGAAAAAAAAATTGTTCCGGTTCCCAGACACACCGCAGCTTGGCCCTGCCCACCAGCTGGGTAAACTCTTCACCCGCAGTGCCTGGCGGCGGCACTGGATATCCCTCGGTGGACGGCACGACACTTCTCCTCACTTCTCCGCCGCCCAGTGGACGGCAACGGCTCCTCCGGATTCGGGCAGCCAGCAGGAGTCCCCCGTTCCCTGCTCCTCTTCATCATGGCGGATGGCAGCAGGCTCCGGACTCAGGCGAACGGCGGCGACACCCTCCGCTCCCTCACGGATGGCAGCCGTCCCTCCACATCCTCGGCAGCCGGCAAAGAGTTCATCCGTCCCCCCGGCAACTCACTCCAGCCCACCGCCTCGAGCGTCCACGCCGGCAGACTGCTTCGCCACGCTCGATGGCACCGCGAATTCACCACAGCGGCAAGGGATCTTCGGCAGCGTGTCCCTCCTTCCTCCCGGGTTTCGGCACCAATGTAACAACAACAAATGTTTGTAAGTCGGGAAGAAGGAGGCGGGAACCAGCGAACACTTTAATAATAAAATAAACACAAAATAGCACGACAGCCCCTCACTCAAACAAAACCAAAACACAAAATAAAACCCAGGCCTGGTCCTCTCTTGTCCTTCACTGTCATTACTCCTCCCTTTATTCTTCTGAAGCTCCTCCATGGGACTCGAGACTGGTGAGTGGTGCAGGTGTCACTCATCTACAGTTACTCCACCGGCCTCGCTCCGTTCCCACGGCCCTTGGTCCCACCCCACTCATCACAGCCTAAATGTTCAAACTTCATCTGACCAGCACAATTCAGCATGTACTGTTATACCATAACTGCTTCACAGCAACATCCAATAGACCTGGGGTTTCCATAAATGTCCCCCCTTATCTATCTCTATTCATACAGAAAAAACTGTTCATGAAACCTCTCAAGCATGAGATTGAACAACAATGGAAATGCATAAGCTAGGGAAAATTAATAAGAGATATAAAATATAAAAATATAGAAACATAAATGAATGAACATAATAAATGAATAAACAATAAATTATTATATATAGTGATAAATGAAAGAAAATAATAACAATAAATAATAAATCATATGAGTAGCTAATGATTATAAAATGATTATGTGAATAAATTATGATAAATTATTTAAAAAAAAACATGAAAATAAAAACACAACACACACAGTTTGCACGAGAGGATCTAAGGATCCTTCAATTCCAAAATATTATCTAACATGCATCATCAGAAGTTGTTAAGCTTCGACTATATTTGTTCATCTTGAACAACAATTTATAAATTGTGTTGTTGCCAGAGGTAGCATCTTGAACAACAATTTATATCAATTTATATAGTTTTTATTATTATGTATTTTATTTTTCATTTGGTTATTTTTATGAATTATTTTGATAAAAATATTTAGACTACATTCTAAGTCATCTTAGTAAACATACCTATATCCTACTTTATAATGATGGTCATCACAGGCATAATCCATTTTCCCATATATGAGGATAATGATGATGATGATGATGGTGATAATAATAATAATAATAAACATTTATTCAAAGGAAGTTAAACTATGTTCATGTAGGCTATTGTACATGCACCTTTTGTACATGTACATTTGTAAAGATGAAAAACATTGTTTAGAAATGATCAGTGACCCTAGTAATGAGGGTCTTATTGTTCTTCGTTTCTAAGCTTTACAGCAACTTTTGAGGAAGTGATGAGCAAGGTTTCTGCTGCCTTCACCAAATTATTATTATTATATTTGTATTTTTTTGCCTACTATGCCAATACGATATATTTACCTTTTAGAAAAGTTATCAAGCAACATACTTTTAAAGGCAAAACAGAAGAATGTAAAAAGGCGGTTGGCTCATAAATCAATAGCTGAAATCATTAAATAGCACGATACAATTTATACAATTCTTTGCTTAGATGTACAGTTACAATCTAAGCATAACTTGAGGCTGATGTTATTAAAACAATGTTGATCGTTTCTAAATGGTTTGATTTTGTATAGTTTAAGCACATAAATTATGTTAGAATATGCCCTGACGGTGTGATCTCTATATAGTGTAGCTGATTGTTGTATTTCTTATAAAACAAACAAACAAACAAAAATCTTCATTAAACTAAAAATGAGTGAAGTGTGAATTGTGCTGTCCACCTTTATCACACTATGCTCACTTGTATCCTGTGGCTGATGGACTACAAGGTAGATCTGTCCATCTTGCAAACAATTAATTCACTCCTCTGCAGATGCCTGCTCTCGGGCTTTCAAATCAGACTTTTGATAGACTGGCTGATATTTCTCATTCTGTCCTTTTCTTAAGTCCCGCCCCTTTGAAACATTTATTTTGAGGCATGTCTATAACACACACCAGTAGCACTTGAGAGTAGCCTGCAAAGGAACATCTCATTGGTTTTACTGAACGAGTGTGTAATAAGTGTAATATTCATTATGAAGACAAGAAAATAGTTGGTAGCATGATTTCACAAATGTATGTATAGAGAAAGAGGATAAAATATGAATCAGTATGTGTTGAATGATGTGTGTTACAATATGAATCCAGAAATATTTCTCTACTCACAATCTCAATGTAGAAACATATTTCTCTGCATTTTTCTGTTGTGTGTTTTTGTTTGACTTATGATTGTTTGCTCATTTCTTCTTCAGGTTCATCTGGAGTTGGTTCAGATGAAGAGTCAGTGTCAGTGATGGAGAGAGATTCAGTCACTCTACACACTGGTGTTAAAACAACCCAAAAATATGATGTTATATGGTTTTTTAATAAAACTTGCATCGCTCGAATCAGTGGAAATCTCAGTTATATCCCTATAAATGTTCTGTGTAATATTGACAATGAGAGATTCAGAGACAGAATGGTGCTGGATCATCAGACTGGATCTCTGACCATCATGAACATCACAAACACAGACTCTGGAGAATATAATCGAGTGTTACTCAACAGCAGCGGCGGCAGTGGAACAGTCATCAGTGTTACTGTTAATGGTAAGTCATATAATAAATGTTAATAGGGAGATTATACATGTTTTAAGTAAATAATTTATATGTTTTCCCACTTACCTGTATATTCAAATAAATGATATAGATAATTTATTTAAGACACCTTTATTGTTAATTTGGAATTTGTAGATTTATTTGTGGATTGTTCAAGTTGTTAGTTTTAACAGTTAGTTTTAATGCAGAAGAGAAGACACTTCTATTTGATAGAATCTGCATTCATCTCAGGAAACATGGTAAAAATTAAGCTTGTCTCAATTTTGACATCAAAATGCAGCTCAAATAACATCTGTTTCAATGGTGTGAATGGAAAAAAATGTGGCAAAATATACTTTTAAAAAAAAAAGTCCCTGTAAGTTATTTGGTTAAAAAGTTGCTTTGGATTTAAGTCTCTGCCAAATGAATAAAAATGCAAATGAAAACATGTAAATTATGTAGGAGATTCAAACAGTACAACTAGAAATAAAAGACTTTCATCAAATAGATTAAAAAAAATAAAAAGCACAATTCCTTATTTGAGTATTTTAATGGGTAATATCATCTATGTAATATTCATGGGTTGTATGATGTTCATGAAGTTGTTCAAAATCATCTATGAGGCACATGTATGTTTGTGTTTTTGTCTCATATCAGCAGTGATTAATACTTAATGTTCTTTTTTTCTTTTCAGTTTTTTTCATTGTTGATACAGATAGAGGATCAGTGTCAGTGATGGAAGGAGATTTCAGTCAATCTACTGACTGGCATTCAAACAAATCAACCAGAAATGATTAAATTGTATTTTAATGGCTTTCAAATAGCTGTAATCACTGGCGATCTCAGTTATACCTGTACAGATGTTCAGTGTAAAGATGCTGATGAGAGATTCAGAGACAGACTGAAGCTGGATCATCAGACTGTATCTCTGACCATCATGAACATCACAAACACAGACTCTGGACTTTATCAACTAGAGATCAACAGCAGAAGAGCTCAATCAGTACATTTCAGTACAAGGATCTTCATTGTTTGTTGTATCTGCTGGGAGTCATTATGTATAAAAGCAAATTTTGTTAATGTGTTCAATGATGTTTTTTCAGAGGTGTTTTTTTTTCTTTATCTGTAATTCAGAAAGTATATAGATCAGGGGTCGGCAACCTTTTCGTCATGACGTGCCATTTTTAATTTTTCTGGTTAACCACTGTGCCAACACCCCCCTACCCTCACCCCCCCATTATAAATGTATTCTATCTTAAACCTTACATACACATTTTTAAATGCTACGATAAAAAAAAAAACAACAAAAAAAAAAAACAATTTGATGCAAATAGTTTATGAATATTTTTAATAAATAGTTTTTTAAACTTCAAAAAAAAAAAAAATTGAATCACAGATTACACAGCTGAGCCATATGTGTGTGTGAGGACAAGCCCAATGCATTAAAACAGTTCAGTTTATGCGCTGCTTTAATTGATGCACGTGTGCACATACACACACACACAACTGGCAAACACAGAGATCTGAGATCGCGCTGATGTGCAAAAAGTAACATTTCGAATATGGAAGCAGATTAGTCTCAAATATAATGCAACCGCAAAAAAACACGATTCACACATGCGTAGAACAATTTCACATGCATGAAACCTAATTCACGTACACACAAAAAAAAATTCACGTGCGTGACAAAAAAAATATATATCACAAAAAGCAATTCACATGCGCAAAATAAAATATATATTCATAAAATACATTTCACAAATGCAAAACACAATTCGTAGATATACAACTGTGCACAAAAAACCTTTGAAATGTGTTAAATGTACGAGTGTCTGAATGTACAAATCGTCATTTACTATAGGAATCCACTCGGATTGTGTGTGTGTGTTTTTGAGGACTTTCCTGGCAGAGCTCTCTCTTCCCACGTGGGTCTGTCGTACTCTTTAGCCAATCAGATGTGAGCTACCATTCAACCACCAATCCATATCATAAGCCACTGAGGGTGCATTCAAGGAGCACGATTCTGCGCACCTTTGGCGCAATATGGATTAATTAGAACGGAAATTAAGCCTTTACATCAGTAATCCCATAGACAGTAAAAGAAATGGACACAGCGACCCAATTGGAACTCAATTGAGACAAGTTGAAGCCCATTTTAAGCAGATTTTTTAGCACTTCCGCTTATTCTGACACGCAGACTCAAACTAAGCTTGATTGACGTCAGCAACCTGTCTGACAGATGTAAATCTTCTAGTAGCTGTGGCATGAAAAACTGGCCATCGTTAATCTTGCAGGAGACGGCGAGCATTGAGCGTCGGGAGTTTTTGGCTTGAGCCGTGAGTGAGCGGCAGGAGTCAGTATTCTGATTAATTATATTGTATAGTATTTTAAAATGTAACGCCAGGGCTTCTATGAGTCTTCTCTCTGACTTAGTCTCCCCGATGCCTGCGAGCTTTCTGAATGCACTTCTCGGTGGCTTATGATATGATTGGTTGAATGGTAAGCCATCGCCTTCTGATTGGCTACAAGAGTACGACAGACCACGTGGGAAGAGAGCTCTGCCAGGAATAGTCTCAAAAACACACACACACAAATCCGAGTGGATTCGTAGTAAATGACGATTTGTACATTCAGTCAACTCGTAAATTTTAAACATTCTAAGGTTTTTGTGCACAGTTGTATATATAAGAATTGTGTTTTGAAATTTGTGAAATTGTTTTTATGAATATATATATTTTATTTTGCGCATGTGACATTGCTTTTTTGTGAATATATATATTTTTTTCACGGCACGTGAATTTTTTTATGGTGTGTACGTGAATTAGGTTTCATGCATGTGAAATTGTTTACGCATATGTGAATCGTGTTTTTTGCTCGTTGAATTATATTTGAGACTAATCTGTCTCCATATACAGAAGCTCAATAACACTGTCAGTGGCGTGCCACGCTACTTTTATTAATCGATAGGGAATCGCCACATATATTTTTTCCTCAGCAACAAGGGGGCAAAATAGCTTCATTGTTTGTAGAGAGTGACGACGCAGACAATTAAACACTTCTCTCTCTCTCTCCTCAAAATGGCCATATTGAGAACATTTTCATCACTGGATTACAGCTGTCATTCCATAAAACATTTTTCTTTGTGGTAAATCGTATTATAACAAGTTGACTAAATTAAATGATTTGCAGCTTCATCCTTACCTTGCTACTCTTAATG
This sequence comes from Cyprinus carpio, assembly GCF_018340385.1. Taxonomy (NCBI): domain Eukaryota; kingdom Metazoa; phylum Chordata; class Actinopteri; order Cypriniformes; family Cyprinidae; genus Cyprinus; species Cyprinus carpio. Next base: position 457,687 of record NW_024879381.1, read on the forward strand.
TTAACTGTGACGCTTCGCAGGCTTGTTTCACAGTTAACCCGCCTACTTTGATTGATTGGCCTCCAGTCATTTTGACATTGACGAGCGCTGTAAGACCGCTAAGGCTTTTGATCTGCACAGCGCCTGGTATGTGCAGCATTCGCGCGCGCATCCTTAGACTAACGCAAAAGTTTCTTCTCACACTTTAATAGCATGTATAGCTCCTAACAGGCGGGGTGACTAGAAGAAAGTATGACCAATCAAAATGTACTTTTCGTATGCCGTTTTTACACTGTTGGCTCGCGGGGCCCCGTGGGTTGCCCGCCCCCTGAGTAGAGATCATGTTTTTGCAAGTGCATGTACTATTAAATTGGAATTTGTCAATGTAAAATAGCCGATACATTTTAGTTGAGTGAGTTCAACAGTTGAGTTGATAATTAATTAATTTATTTAAGGTTTACAACAAAACAACAGCAGTTTTATAAAGGTTTACTATCCCTGTAAAAAAATAATCCGAAATATACGGTAAAAAACTGGCAGCTGTGGTTGCCAGAATTGTACCTTAAAAAAATACGTAACACCATTTTAGGTTTATGGTTTACCTTTATGTACAGTTTAATACCGGAATTTTAACTGAGTATAATATTATATACCAATTATTGAAGTCCTGAAATCTGTTTTGGGTAACTTGTTTGTAATACATGGTAACCACCAAAAGCAGGTGTGATGATAAATCCGTGATGACACAAAGCCCATCACAGCAATTTTAATAATAAGATACTCGAAGGGGCACGTGTCATTCACACAACACTAACCCCATCATGGTGAGACTCATTAAACTGAATTGCAATAACATTTCATTTCACAGCATTAATGTAACATACAACCCTAATAACTAACGGATAAGAAAAAAATAAGAGAACATGTTATTTCAAGAACCACATCAAATTCAAACAAAATTTGAAATGCAACACAGAGAATTCCTGGAATGTCAAGTTTACGGTTTTTCCTTGTAAACTTGACCAGGAATTACCGTTAACCATTTTAACAGGTTTGTACTGTAGCATTTTCACCAGTTGAACCACAGACTCTGGAACTTTATCATCGTGAGCCAGCGGCAACCACCCATGAAATTATATTAGGTTTGTAGTACATCGTGATTCATTAGGTTTGTAAGCAAATCTTGTTTATTTAAAAACATTCTACATCAATTAATGGTTGGTTAGTGATTAGTCTTGTTATGGAGAAAGATGCTAGTTTTTCATCAAAACAATCTCTGGTCATCGTTTCAGATGGATTTGATTAAAAAAAAACAAAACAATGCAAAATGTGTTAATATAAAGACAAAAACAAAATGTCATCAAATGTTGCTTGTCAGCAAAGCACATGAAAACAGTTTCAATATCCACAGATTTTCACATGTGGATCTACAACCAGCTGTTGGTTGTGTTTCAGGTGTTTCTGCTGCTGAACGAGATGAAAATAAAGAGACAGTCAGATGAAGGAGGGAGGATCGTCACTTTAGACACTCATGTGACAAACAAACCAAAACAATTTAATGTGGCATTTTAATGAAACTCGCAATCGCTGTAATCACTAGAGATCAGAGTGAGAATCTGTACAGAGGGTTCAGTGTGAAGAGAGATTCAGAGACAGACTGGAGGTGAATCAGACTGGATCTTTGACCATCATGAACACCAGAAACCACAGACTCTGGAGAATATAAACTAAATATCACCAGCGGCAGATTCAGCATCATGAGGAGCTTCAGGTGTTTCTGTCAGAGGTGACTAGCTTTTAGTCATTAAATGTATTTTCCACACCAAGTTTTAAAATACAGTTTGAAATTGTTTTCATTGTAGCCTGTTTAAAATGGTGAGCTGGTGTGATCTCATGTGATCAAGTTAAAATATAACAGATCAATCTCTATTAACCGCGCACAATAAGATACCACATCAAGAGACACAAGAAGCATGTGCTGTAAAACAAGTCTAATGTTATATGAAAAAACTGCATAATATTAGTCATTGTTCTCATGAACTCTGTTGTTAACAGTGATGTGATGTTGTTTTAACTGCTGTTCCTCAAAAAAACACGCCAGATTTGCCAGCTATCTCACTAGCATACAACTGATGACCAAAGTAGAATGACATAAGTATAAGTAGGAAATGACTGTCTTTCTTCAGCTGACCGGACAGGAATATATGCTGCCGTTTCTGCTGTTCTGCTGCTAGGGGGTGCATCTGCCGGTTTAAAATTACTTCTGCAAGTGCCATCTTTTTTTTTTTTTCAAGAAGGAAATGTGATGAGTGTTACATACAGCTGATTTAACAAGATGTAAATTTGAGGATTTGTGTGGAAATAATCTTTATAGATATATATATATATATATATATATATATATATATAATATTATATTTATAATATAATTGATTATTTTTTAACACCAGTTAAACCAAAAAGTAATGTGTGTTTAATTCGAGTTTTTATTTTTCTAACAGACATCAAGACACAGCAAAGTCATCAGGTGAGATACAATGTGAAACGGTATCTTACTGACTGAAAATATAAAAATAAATAAATAAATAAATATTGCTTAGAAACACCAATCATGTTTATAGAAAATCTTCAAGACAGCACTGCTCTCATGCTGTTACACATTGTAGGTAAAACACAGTGGGTGTGATTAAATGTTATTGTTATAATACAATTGTATTATATTTATTACATTTGACAATTATATTTTACCACATAAGGTGTTACGATGGTCAAAAAGTAAAAAAAAAAAAAAGTAAAATAAAAAAATAAATAAATAAATAAACATGTAAACATTTATGTCAGTGACAATATAAGGCCTATCCAGGATATTTACAAAACCAATAACCATTAAAATGTTTAGTAGATTAATTACTATTTATTATATCTGTGTTTTATTTTTTTTTTCTGTTTTTCTACAGGCAAACGGTGTTGAAGGCGCAAATCTGACTGAGCTTGCAGAGGCAAACACACTCTCATGAATCATTCATTAAATCAGACTGAGTCTGAGGCAGCCAGTGAGGCATTAACATAACCCTGTTTTTATTTTCATTGCAAAGAAACACACAGAGAGGAGTTGGGGAAAAACGAGAGAAGTGGATAAAGCGATCATTACTCAAAGAGAAATAGCTTATTATAGATATATCTTATTATATTACAGATTTTAGATTTCCAATACCAGTCATTAAAACACTAAAGAAAACTATATCAATCATATTTATACTGTCGTAGTACATTGTTTGTAAATATTCTAGAGTAGTATTTTGTTTTAATTTAGTAAAGTCTTGTTTTATTTTTTAATTTACTAACTTACACCAGTCGAATTTAGATTTTGAACAAACTAATCAATGATGATGATCAGGTAAACTAGTGGTTCCCAACCTTTTTCCTTGGGGCCCCCCCCCTGTACATATTTAACAATCCCCCCCCCATATATATATATATATATATATATATATATATAATATATATTAGTGCTGGGAAAAAATTGTAATCGCATCCAAAATAAAAGTTTGTGTTTTGCATAATATATATGTGTGTACTGTGTATAATTATTTTTGTATATATAAATACACACCATATGCATGTATATATTTAATATTTTGATTTATTTATATATAAATTATATTATTATAATATAAATTAGGTATAAATGTATATACAGTATATACATGCAAAAAATGTTAAATTAATACATGCATATGCGTGTATTTATATACAAAATAATTATACACAGTTCACCACACATATTATTATGCAAACACAAAACTTTTATTTTGGATGCAATTAATTTTTTTCCAGCATAGTCATATATATACATATATATATATATATATATATATATAATGATATATATATAATATATATATATATATATATTATATATAAGGGGTGTAATGTACGGTTTTCACAAAATTCACGGTTTCGTATCGATACGATACACTTGTGTCACGGTACGGTTCGGTACGTTTTTGATACAGCAAGAAGAAAGAAATGCCAGAGAAATTTCCTTGATTTCTTTTTTTTATATTAAAACTAACATAATAAAGTGTGATATTTTTTACTTTGAGTAATTCTGGAGCTATAATTGATTCTTCTTATGAGCATATAAAACAAAACAGCTTCTTGGAAAAAAATGAAATATGTGTAGTGTATAAAACCAAGGTTTATTTATTTCAGATTAACATTTGAGGGCAGCAATTGTATTCATAATGTTCAAAATACAAACCGACATAATGTTACTTGAAGGCATTATAGCCTACTATTCCTGCCCAAACTTCCATGGTTTGCAGTTAGTGTTACTACAGTAAATCCAGTGGTGACTGTTGGCAGATCTGGACACTGGATAGTCATTCGCGGACACAATGGTTCTTCCTGGTTTTCCACGCGCTGTTTGATCCGTTAATAACGGAGAGAGAGAAATGTGAATGTTTCTCTCTAGATCTCGCAGCGATGTTATTACTTCTGTGGCAAATTCAAATGCTTTCTTTACTGTAGTAACAGCGTCACATGATCACGATCGGCTCGCGCTGCACTGGTCCAAACTGATAAACGGTCCGTCAAAACCACACAATAACGAGCAGTTGCGTTCTGCTTGCATTATGTTTGCCATTTGATGCTGGGCACTGTTGTGGTCACGCCGGCGTTCTACTTACATTATGAGCGCGCTTGCCACGCGCAACGCGCCTACATTGAAATAACGAAATTGTAATTGAAATCGGCATTGTTAGCATATGATTTTTTAAAACTTTGAAAAAAATATTTTTTATATAAAATTATAGTAGAAACATTTATGCATCTTTATTCACCTCAAAGCATATCCGCTTCCCGCGCCCCCCCTGTGAACTCTGGCGGCCCCCCTGAGGGTGGGAACAATGAGGTAAACCATGCAGCGACTCCTAAATGTCATGTTTTCTTTTACTTAAAATAAAAAAAATTAAAAAAAAAAAACAGATGATTGACCATAAGGGTGACTAAATACAATAAAAAAACGTAAAGGACATTTGATCCCGAAATTCAAAAAATAAAACTCTTACATTAATAAAAGCAGCTTTTAAAACTGCAAGATTTTTTTTCCATTGTCCCTTTGATTAGATGACTGATTTTTTTTGATAACAAGTAATATTAAAATGTGTGATGCAAGTGCCGATACACTAATGAGTGTCAGTCAAACACACAGTGCTTAATTGTGTCTGTACTACCGTTTACGCGCGACGTTACGGTCATTATTAACTGTATTAGCATTATTGACAACACCAGAGAGAAAACATCCCTGATGACAACACAGTGTGCGTTATTCCTAACCATTCACGTTACACTAAACTGCCGTTTTTTTTAGCAGGAATCTTTTGTTAAATTGATGAAGCACTTTGTATTTGTGTGTTTTGTGGGGTCACGATTTATGGCTAAAGTTTCAAAGCCTGCAAGTGTTGATCCATGAAGTATCACCATAGTGTCTTTGACCAAAACGCTGGGAACTGGATCTCAGGAACTGAGCCTGGACCAGAACAAAATGCCAAATAAGTGTTATATATATATATATATATATATATATAGATATATATATTATATATATATATATATGTATATTTTGTTATATATTAACTTCTATATTTTGTACTTGGAGCTGCATGAGCTTTTATTGGTTTTAAGGAAATTAATGTTTATCACTGTAAGTCCCCCTTTTTACTGATATAACACAAATATTCACTTTGTTATAATGTTCAGATGTTTGCTACTTTATCCGCCGTAATGTCTTCATTTGTAAAAATTTAATACTTTCTTTGTCAATTGGTTTTTCTTTTTCCTGGAGTTTAGAAGTACAGTGAGATTTAGTAAGTGAAATTTTGTTATGCTTCTGTTTTTGTAAATGCTTTCAGAAATGTTATTTCAGTGTCACCCCTCACCAAAATCTCTACTGCAACCTCAGCAGAAAACCAAAACATGTGCCTTGCACACTTAGTGCAATATTTTTTAGAAACATTCTTCCCTTTTGGTTTTTCTCTTACAGCATCCAAAGAAAAATGTGCTTTATATGTTTTGACACAATGTGTGTAGTATAAAGCACTACATAAATAAAGGTGACATGACTTGACTTTAATTCATAAAAGCATAAAAAAAAGAAAGAAAATAAACTTGTAAGATCTTTGTATGTTCGTGTAACAAGTGCCATTAAAACAGATCTGAGTTTCACAGAAGATTTGGTCTGGTTGTATTTTGGCATTGTCATAATGTTGTTTAAACATTTAATTCATATATAAAGGATTATGTCTAACATTATTTTAACACCTAAATAAAAATGTCTCACAAAAAAGACGGTATAGTTTAAAAATAAAATGGAAAATGTCCAAAAGCCTTAATTCTGAGTTATGCCAGCCAAGAACCCCATTAGGAGTTTTCTTACTGTATGACCATCTCAGCATAATTCACTTTGTGACAAAATTAATATTTAATTAGATTTAAAAAAACTGGAAAGTGTGAGATAATAAATTATAATTCTAATGAAAAACTTAACTTGTCATACATAAAAGTAAAAAGGGTGTTGTTTTACATTACCATTGAGAAATTTTGACCAAAGTATGTTTATAGACTTTTTATTTAGGACCCTGAAAAAAAATCATATCAACTTGTAGAAATTAGGCATCTGATGACCCCTTTAATGACATTTGGCAAACCAACTCTATTGCATGACGTTAGCAGGGCAGATGACATAAAAGGATCAGGCTCAGAAAAACAGATCCTGATACTTGACATCGGCTCGGGACATCCCTGGAAGAAACTAAACTAAAATTAATCTTTGGTAATGAACATCCTTAACCAGCAGAAAACATATGGAAGCCATTAAAAAATAAATGGATTTAGATTATAGATAATAGATTAAATAAATGATAAAAGTTACATGAAAATTATAAACAACATTTAGGTTCTAGATGTGGGAATATATGCTCGATCTTGTTCAGCTTTTCTGAAACTGATGTCAAAAACCAGAACAACATCAGCAGCCACGCCCACCAGAGCAGTGACAACCAATCAGATCACAGCTTCAGCAGAATCACAACAGTGGACAGAGTCTGAGGAATAAAAAAATGAAACTGAGATCAGATCAGGGGGGTATTCCAGAAAGCAGGTTATGTGACCATACCCGGTATGTTTGAAGAGTAAGTGTATAACCTCAACTTTCGGTTCCAAAAACGGAGGTAACTTTCAGGGTATGTTAGTAGTCATAGCAACTCACTCTCTGAACTTAACCTGCTCTGGAGCAGGTTTATGTTCCAGGGTTAGTTCACTTCAGTGAGCCTTCGGTGGGCGTTGACAGATAGCACACAGCATTATATAATATAAACCCGGGGGTGCAACTATCCAGTGTTAGGGGGGTATGCAGCAAAAAATAAATAAGTGTGCCGGACATCATCATGTATATGTATATACATATTACACACCACACACACACATATATATATATAGATATATATATATATATATTATTATTATATATATATATATATATATATAGTACACAGTTACAGACCAAAAGTTTGGAAACATTACTATTTTTAATGTGTTTTGAAAGAAGTTTCATCTCGCTCATCAAGCCTGCAAAAAACAAAGTAATATTGTGATATATTATTACAATTTAAAATAATTGTTTTTAAATTTATTATACTTTAAATTATCATTTATTTCTGTGATGCAAAGCTGAATTTTAGGATCATTATCACATGATCCTTTAGAAATCATTCTAATATGATGATTCATTATCAAAGCTGGAAACAGTTCTGCTGCTTAATATGTTTTTCAGAAAATGTGATACTTTTTGGGGATACTTTGATGAATAAAAATTAAAAAAAAAAAAAAAAAAAAAAAAAAAAAAAAAAGAAGCTATGTTTTTAAAATATAAATATTTTGTAATAACAATATACACTACTGGTCAGTAATTTGGGTGTCAGTAATTTTTTTTCTTTCTTTTTTTTAAATAAAATCAATACTTTATTCAGCAAGGATGTGTTAAAATTGATAAAAAGTGATAGTAAAGAAAAAATATATTATTAGAATATATATTATTCAATTTTTTTTTTTTAATTTTGAATAAATGCAGTTCTTTTTAACCTATTTATTCATTAAATATATTAGACAGCAGAACTGTTTCCAACACTCATAATAAATCAGAATATTAGAATGATTTCTAAATGATCATGTGATAGACTGGATGTTACATGTGACACTGAAGGCTGGAGTGATTGATGCTGAAAATTCAGCTTGCATCACAGGAATAATTATTGTTTTAAGTATAATGCAAATAGAAAAACTATATTTTAAGTGAAGAAAAAATAAGATTTTCACAATATTACAGTTTTTTCTGTATTTTTTGATTTAAAATAAAATGCAGGCTTGATGAGCAGAAGAAACTTCTTTCAAAAACATTAAAAAAATATATAGCCACAGATCTTTAAAGATGAGAGAGAGAGATGTGACCCTAATTACAGCTTACATGTCACCCAGCAGATGTAACTGTAGCCTGTATGTCTGACAGTACCACAGCTGCACAGCTAACATGAAAAGCTAACGAGTTTTAAAAAAAAAAAAAAAAAAAAAAAATTCATATTAATCTATTTGTTTCCATGATAAACCAGCCTTATTGGATTGCCGTAATGTTTTCCAGCTTCTAGTCATGTTTTGTGCATGCTACCGGGTTATATTTACCAGTTGTTTATTTTTACTTTAATAAAATTGAGATGTGTCATGCATGGGATTGGTACCATATGGTTTAACCAAAATCTCTAAATGTAGATATCAGCAACATTATTTTACAGTAAGTTAGTAAACACTTGCCATAGTCAAACAATTAATATTTGCAAGCCTCCAAGTTTGGATAGCAAATATGCAGGGATTCCATGGTAAACAGGAGATATGAAAGTTGTTTTCAAGATAACTTGATCATTGTATTGTAAATGGCTACCTTATATATTTTTCAGTTTTCAGCTCAGCAACCTGGGTTTTGCATATTCTAAGCTGTAGATTTACAATATTCTGTCTTATCTAGCTAACGTTAGTCTGGTTAACTGTATTTGCAAGCCACCAAGCATAGACGTCACATTTTAAATCCTACTGTTGCCTTTCACCCATCCACTTATTTAGCTTGCTGTTGCATCCCCTGACAGGCCATTTCCTTTTCCCTCTTTCTTTTTCTATTTTTAGCCCCCGATAGCTTTTTTTTGCTTTATTCCATCTTTTCGAGTTTCAACGACAACTCGCTAACGTTACTGCTGTTCACCTCAGCGCTCACGGCGCCCCCGCCCACTCGCGATAATACCCTTTTATGTCTAAATTCTATGATGGAATCTTATGAGGGCACCGGCGCCTACTCTAGCTGTTAGTCCTCTAAAATGTATATAACTTTTTTTTATATATATAACTTTTATATAAATATTATATAACTTCTATTATTTAAAAAAAAAATTAACCATCGCTTTGGCGCCCCCCATGGTGCGGCGCCCCTATGCGCCGCATATAGCGCATACCCACTGTTTTTGCGCCACTGAATATAACAATATGTAATATAGCCTGTTATATATATATATATATATATGTAAATGTAAATATATGATATGTTAATGATGAGCGCTAATATAAGTAATAAATAAGGTAATATATTATTCTAGATATGATTATTTCTTTTATTGGCATATATAAGAGTTATCTATATAAATTATAACAACACTATGACAAGGTAGAATGTTTAACTTATATATATATTATTTATTTATTTATTACATGTTATATTATCTTACACATGCATTTTCTATAATGTCTAAATTCTAAATCAAATACATATCTGATATGACTGCCAGACATTACACATGGCTACTAACAATATAATTCACATTCTCAAGGATTTAAGATTAAATGGAAAAAAAAAATACAAATGATTGCACAGCCATCAGTTAGGTGACGATATGCACTAAGCATGTAAACAACTAATGAACAAAAGAAGAAGAAAGAGAAAGAAACAGCTTGGCACGCGCTTTTTTTTAGCGCCTGTTTCCATAGTGACTCGTCGATTCGTCGCTCTGTCGAGAATGTCTTGAGTCTTAACCAAGAACATACTCTGAGTTGAATGAAATTACTCCCGGAAGCGTTTTTGGAACCACATACCTCGAGTAAGCAAGGTTTGGGGTTAATCAACCGAGAGTTCAGGGTTTAGTTCACGGTAAGTTAACCCTGCTTTCTGGAATACACCCCAGCTCAACCACAGGCATAAACTCTTGTACAATTTTTGGACCTTATCGGACAGAGTTGAGTGATGTCCAGATGTGTGGTCTGGTTGGTGAATGAATAAGACACAACACAGCTGTAGGAATTCTTCAGACACTCCAGAGGTAGAGAGAGACTGATGCTGAGATCAGACACACTGATGCTGGACAATAACACTGTTTCCTTTGTACCAGGAGAGAGTCACATGACCCACATTCACCACTGAACACAATAATGAACAATTCTGCTGTGATGATGATGATGATGATGATGATGATGATGATGATGAAGAGCATTGTGAGAGAGTCTCTGGTAATGACCGGAACAGACAGATGAGCTGAAAAACATGAGACAAGATAAATGAGGTTGAAGACGTTCTAGTTGATGAAGAAGAAGTATCAAGAGAAACCAAGACTGATCAAAGTAGAGTTTATATTTAACTCCCTTAACTCACCATAGACAGTGAGACTGAAATTCTTGCTCACTTTTCTGTTGATCCGTAGTTCATAAAGTCCAGAGTCTGTGGTTCTAGTGTTTGTGATGTCAGAGATCCAGTCTGATGATTCACTTTCAGTCCGCCTTTGAAACTCCTAACAGCAAGTTCATTATTTAGATGAAATCTGCCATTGTTTCATATACAATTGTTCTATAGTCTGTAGCAGGGACGGACTGGCCATCTGGACGCTGAAGAAGTCCAGAACAGCAGTCCATCTGAAGGCCCTCGGCCTGCTGATTCATCATCAAAGAAAAAGTGTCAGATTAAATGACATTGACAACCAACAAAAGGGGGAACTAATGCAATCTATTTTTGCTTATAAGAAACCGAAACTGCTGTATGCGCCCTGCAATATCTTTTTTTAACTGTCCTCTTATGTTGTTTTGAGAATGTTTTTTAGGCCACTAATAAAAAATAGGACCGCTGTACATTTGTTTGTTGCAAATTTACAGACAATGAAATTGAGATGTTTATTTGTTGGGGGTGATATTGCTGTCAACTGATAACAAAGTTTCCCTTCTCTCAATTTGCTTAACGGCACAAGTTTTATAGTTTTATAAAATCTTTAAAAAACAAATACCATTAATTATACTTTAATTTGCTTCTATAAAAAGGAAATTGAGTAAAACGATGTAAAAGGTGTGTGAACGTGGATTAGTAATCTGGCCTCTTGGTATAAAGGAGAAAAAAATGCTTTTTACAACAAACTGTGTTGATGCCTCGAAGCTTTTAACACAGTGCTCTCCCCGCCATCTGGTGGTCAATAAAAATGATGACACCAACTGTATCATTAGATCAGGGGTCACCAAACTCAGTCCTGGAGGGCTGGTGTCCCTGTTGAGTTTAGCTCCAACTTTCCTCAACACACCTGGCTGGAAGTTTTTAGTATGCCTAGTTAGAGCTTGATTAGCTGGTTCAGGTGTCTTTGATTAGGGTTGGAGCTAAACTCTGCAGGACACCGGCCCTCCAGAACCGAGTTTGGTGACCCCTGATTATTTGTTTAGGGTTGGGGCTATACTGTGCAGATTACGGTGTCTTCATATATTAATTAATTAATAAGTTTTATTTTTATTTTTATTTTTAATATGTGTATTTGTCATTGCGTCATGTGTGTGTGTATTTGCTATCATATTAATAAAGACTTTATTTTTCTTCATTTTATTTGCATCAAACTTGTCTCTTTTCACAAAAATAGAAGTTTAATACGCTAATAAATTAGACCTACGTTACTTTTTCATTGCATTTTAATTTTGTATCTTCCATACAAAAAGAACGCATGCACATTGGTTAAAAAACACAAACTCAGTTATGCAATAATATTTTTTTTTTTTTTTTCTCGCCCATGTGAGCTGTTGACAACAGAGGACGGCGTTTAAAAGCAGCACAGATGTTTGTGGTTAAAGAAGGACTTCAGCACATTTGGGGGACAGTGGTTGAGCCCGCAAAGTGTTTTAATTTCTATTCAGTCACAGACATTCACATGTCATTGTTTTTAATAGTAGTACTATAATTAACAACGATACACCACGTAAAACACTACATAGATACAGACATGCTGACTGATAAAAATATAACATTGCACTAAATGGATTGCGCTTTGTATTTGAGCTCATAGACATAAATAAATAAATGTATATGTCTATGTTTGAGCCTAGCGTGACGTGTGAGGTAACCCAGTAAAAACATTCGGACGTCTATTGACCATTAAAAAAGATGTTCATCCGACACGTCCCGTCATGGTTGAAAAATAGTTCCAAAATGAAGGTTGAACGGACGTCTTTGACGTCATCTGGCCGTGAATTGCACGTCTTTTCTGCACGTCCCTGGACGTCTAAATGCGTCGTCTTCTGGATGTTTAAATGCGTTACTGCATAGTTTAAGTGTATGTATATATAAGCCTGCATATAAAATGATCACACACCCACTGTGTAACATCGTGAAAGGCAATCAATTATGTCTTGAGGTTTAACATCTTGGCAAAGGTTCAAAATCGGTCCAGTCAGACCTGAACGTCCATAAAACGTTTTAATCAAGTGTAGAAAAGAACACATTATTTGTGGACATAAGCAAAAAAGAAGCATGTTCTGATTTAGCACATTTTATTGTTATTGAACAGTTTAGCATCTGTTAAGCAAACTAAAATACTAAATTACAAAATACTGAATTATCATATAAAGGTATAGTACACCCAAAAATGAAAATTCTGTCATTTACTCACCCTTATGTTCAAACCCTGTATACCTTTCTATGTTCTGACGATATTGTTTTCACGTTTGCTTTACTGGGACAATGACGAATAAGAATATTAAAGATGATAAAAATCTAGTTAAAAAATTCGTTTTTCAATGTAATCTTTGTATCCATTTTGGATTTCTGAAATAAGTTTACAAGCCTACCATTTTCGTCAGAAATATGATTTAATGACGCTCATCACTGAATAAAAAAGTGATTTCTATTTTCCGCAGTATTTTTTTATTAATGTTTTTAATATAATAATATATAAATCAATATTATTTATTTAATTGCATTATTTTTAAATACTTTAATAATATAAATAATATTATTAAGAAAAAAAATATTATTTGAACATGTGGCATAACCACCTTGCAGGAGCCATTGTTATCATGTGACAAGAAAATCATAAAACACAGAAGAAAAAAATCATTGCTATTTATAAAAATCAAAGTGGTGTAAATGACTTTAAACTGTATAGAACCAACATTAATTCAAATATTACATTTCTGAGAATGCGTTCAAGTGTTTTCTACTAGAATGTTAAAAGACTGTTTATTTTTATCATGTCTTTATTAATTTTGTCACTGACTTACACAGTTGTCTAATAAACACAAAGATATTTGGAAGAATGTTTGTAACCAAGCAGATCTTACAACCCATTAACTACCATTGTAGGAGAAATGATTATGATAGTTTAAGAAGACGAGAAGCTCTCTCGGACAAATAAGGATTTCTCACACTCTGCTGCTCTGTGTTTCACGGAAACCTGGCTCAATGACGCCATACTGGACAGCGCGCTCCCTCTGCCGGGCTTTCAGCTGTTCAGAGCGGATCGCGACGCAGAATCAAACTGGGAAAATCGCGCGGCGGGGCGGGACATGCTTTTTACATCAATGGACGGTGGTGTACAGATGTAACTTTGTTAAAGAAGATGTGCTGCTCAGATCTCGAAACACTCTTCATTAACTGCAAGCCGTTCTATTCGCCGCGGGAGTTTCACATTCTGGGTGAGTGTTTATATCCCTCCGCAAGCGCACGTAAGGCTTTACAGAAACTCGCTGACCAGATCACAGAGACAGAACAACAACACCCGGACTCTGTTTTTAATCATTCTTGGTGACTTTAATAAAGCCAATCTCTCCCGTGAACTGCCAAATACAGACAGCATGTTACGTGTCTCACCAGAGACAGTAATATATTGGATCACTGTTACACCCACAATAAAGGATGCATATCACTCTGTTCCATGAGCAGCTTTGGGACTGTCTGATCACTGTCTGGTTCATCTTATACCAACCTACAGGCAGAAACTTAAATCTGCTAAACCGTAGTAAAGACTGTAAAGAGATGGACCCAACGAAACAGAGCAGGATTTAAAAGCCTTTTTTGACCTCACTGATTGGAGTGTTTTTGAAGCTGCTACCACCGATCTGGACGAGCTCACAGAGACCGTAACATCATATATTAGTTTTTGTGAGGATATATGCATTCCTACCAGGGCTTATTTAATATTCAACAATGATAAGCCATGGTTTTTACAGCAAAAACTCAGACATCTTCGTCAGGCCAAAGAGGATGCCTACAGAAATGGGACAGAGTCTTATACAATCAGGCCAGGAACACACTGAACAAAGAGATTAGAGCGGCCTAAAAAGACCTACGCTAAAAAGTTAGGAAGACCAGTTTACTTCCAACGTCTCAACTTCAGTGTGGAGTGGGCTGAGAGCCATCACTAAACTACAAGACACCATCCTCCTGCCCACTGAGGCTAATCAACGACTTGCTAACGACCTGAATGAGTTTTTATTGTAGATTTGAAACCCCCAACACCCCATTTCTGACCATCTCTCTACACAACCATAACACCTCCTGCAATCCCCCTCTCCACACCTCCTGCTCTTCAAATCTGTGAAGATGATGTGCGCCAGGTCTTCAGGAAGAACACAAAGAAGAAAAGCACCAGGCCCAGATGGTGTTACACCAGCCTGTTTGAAAACCTGTGCTGACCAGCTGGCCCCCATCTTTTCACAGATCTTCAACAGATCTCTGGAGTTGTGTGAAGTGCCTTCCTGCTTCAAATGCTCCACCATCATCCCCATTCCAAAGAAACCCAAGATTACAGGACTTAACGACTACAGACCTGTGGCTCTAACATCTGTCGTCATGAAGTCGTTTGAAAAACTGGTTCGTGGCTTATCTGAAGGACATCACTGGACCCTTACTGGACCCCCGTGCAGTTTGCTTACCGAGCAAACAGGTCCGTGGATGATGCAATCAACATGGGATTGCACTTCATCCTGCAGCATCTGGACAAAACAGGGACTTATGTGAGGATCCTGTTTGTGGACTTCAGTTCGGCTTTCAACACCATCATCCCAACAGTCCTCCCGACCAAACTGACCCCAGCTCTCTGTTCCTAGCTCTATCTGTCAGTGGATCACCAGCTTTTCTGACAGATAGGCAACAGCTAGTGAGACTGGGGAAATTCATGTCAAACAGCTGCTCCAACCAACACTGGTGCCCCTCAGGGAGTGTGTCTCTCCCCACTGCTCTCTTCTCGCTGTACCACCAATGACTGCACCTCTAAAGACCCCTCTGTCAAGCTCCTGAAGTTTGCAGACGACACCACACTCATCGGTCTCATCCAGGACGGTGACGAGTCTGCTTACAGACAAGAGGTTGAGCAGCTGGCTGTCTGTGCAGTCTTAACACAACCTGGAGCTGAACACGCTCAAAACAGTGGAGATGATCGTGGACTTCAGAAGACAACCCCCCTGCACTCCCCCCACTCACCATCATGAACAGCACTGTGGCTGCAGTGGAGTCATTCAGATTCCTGGGAACCACCATCTCTCAGGACCTGAAGTGGGACAATCACATTGACTCCATTGCATTCTAAAAGGCCCAACAAAGGTTGTACTTCCTTCGCCAGCTGAGGAAGTTTAACCTGCCACAGGAGCTGCTGAAAACAGTTCTACTCAGCTGTCATTAAGTCTGTCCCTGTGTACTTCAATAACTGTTTGGTTTGGTTCAGCTACAAAATCAGACATCAGAAGACTACAGAGAACTGTTCGGACTGCTGAAAGGATTATTGGTACTCCCCTGCCCACCCTTCAAGAACTGTATACATCCAGAGTGAGGAAAATGGCTCAGAAAATCAATCTGGATCCCTCTCATCCAAGTTTTCCCATCTTTGAACTTTTGCCATCTGGCTGGCGCTTCAGAGCCGCAAATACCAGAACTGCCAGGCACAAGAACAGTTTCTTCCCCCAGGCAATCTACCTCATGAACAGTTAAATGTTCCCCACTTATACAATAAAAATGTGCAAATATCCTTATATTTATTTGTTACCCCTTCATCCTAGTACATCCCTGCATCTTACTCAATCCAATTCCATTATCATAGCACAATTGTTTTTATACACTTATTATCTGCAAAGGGTTTTTATTTTTATTTTTTGACTGTGTGTTGTTGTGTCTTTTGTGTACTGGAAGCTTATGTCACTAAAACAAATTCCTTGTATGCGCAAGCATACTTGGCAATAAAGCTCTTTCTGATTCTGATTCTGATTCTGATAAAACATATTCCTTGTATGTTCTTCGAAATATCTTTGTGTTCAGAACATAGAAAGGTATACAGGTTTGAAACATGAGGGTGTGAAAATGATGACTCTTTTAATTTTTGGGTGAACTATCCCTTAAATACATTACAGTTGTTTGGCTCATTTCTTGTGACCTCCACCCTCATCTCTTCCTGGAGCGTGCTTCAGGTGTTCTGCCATCGCTGCATCAATCTCAGAGTTCTCCACCTCTTCACAGCATCTGAGGGAAGAGAATACATTTATTCCTTTTTTAAATAAATAAAATGAAAAATTTTAGATAAATGACATGCACTTATTTTCAAAATATCTTTATGGTCTTAAGATAAATTAAATTAAATAAAATTTGATTTGGATGAGTTGATCATGAATGAAACATTAGAAAAAGGTAATCAACATGCATTAGATTTTATTTGTATTAAAATAAATTAAATAAAAAAAACTTTGAACAAGATGAATGAATCATGAATCCTCTAACTAGGTGTGTAACTGTGTTACGCTTTAATGTGATGCCCTTGAGAAACACTCACACAGGTGGGCTGTGATGTTCCCTGAATAGTTAATTAAAGCATACCAATAAAAATTACATCAATATAAGTAACTTTTAGCCTACTAACGTTAGCTAATTTTAGCCATACTCAGTGAATCTCAGTTGACAATGTGGGCATCATTTCTCTCGGTTCCTTCGTGTCAAACAATTAAAACTCAAGCACGTTAATCAAATAATACAATATGTACTTACCCAACAGTAGATTTTACATAATATATATCGATACATCTCCCTCCTCGAGTCCTCTTCGAGTCCTCTCCTCGTGCTTGCTCAATGTTCCGGAAGAACGCGAGATCTCGCGAGATAATCTATCCTATCGCCGGATTTTGTAATATCACGAAATATATTCGTTTTGTTACTACATCTTGGCAGCACCGTTTTGTTAATTACATACAACTCAGACCGAAATGATGACCGGATATATATCTGTTTTACATGTATATGTATAGATTCCATAAAAATAATAACAACGAATACTGTAGAATGTGTTCCCCCCTTAACACATGGACTCTTCCAGTCACCCCTGTCATCCAGTGTAAAATGGACTATTCCTCAACTTTCCATCGGAGCCCTTGTCGCGAAGTGACTGGAGAAGAGAGCAGGTGGATGAAAACGGGAAGGCAAACTGTCTGAATATTGTAGATAGTTTGTAGATTCATAAGTATTAGTTCAAATTAGAGGAATTTTATCGTTTGTGCGTGTGCGTGCATCACAACAACCACACATCTATGCTCATCTAATAAAGACAATTTGGATTATTTGAGTGAGACATCATTGTTCTGACCGGGCAAACTGTAGCCTTCACCCAAACCCCGACTAGCAATAGAGTGCAGATCAAGAAGAGTTTTCATGGTCCTTCAAGCCGGATGGTGAATTGTTACAGAGATGTCTCAACCCGAGAAGGAAATGGCCGTTGTGCGTCTACAAAGATGGATTAACCCACCGGCTCATCTAGTGGGACTAGAGCTTGGTGAGCCATTGCAGCATTGACAGGCACTCCCAGGCCTCAGTCAAAGCAGAGGACAGTCACCAAGTACAGTCGGACATACCAGATCGAGTTCTCCTGTTAGCCAAGATTTAGAATGTGATAAATGGACACTGAGAGACGAATGGCCAAGTGCATCTGATGGGCGTGGAGAAAAGGAAGTAGAGCTTACAGCCATGTTGCAAGAGATGAAACAAGAGAATGCAGTACTGCGACGACAAGCCAACCAGCTTCCAGAGATTATCTCAGCATTACAGGAGATGTGCCATCAGAATGCCATGTTACATCAGGAACTTCAAAGTATTAAGGCAGAAAAGGAAGCCCCCTCCAGGCCAGTGACTTTACCAGTCCCGTCTCCAAGTCCCTTTACTCCAGTGGTGAGCCCAGAGACCCCACAATGGTTCCGTCCGACTCCAGCCCCACGGACAAAGCCACCAACTCCGCCTACTGCCGTGAGAGACCTGCGCCCAGCTACAGTAGACGAGTACCCTGGAATGGCCGAGGATTTTAGTAACATGGACATTTCTTCCTCAATGCCTGAGAGAGTACCACCACTAGTACATTACGGCGATCCTCCTCAACCCAGGTACTCTCGTTCCCCACAGCACATTCCATCCCATCTGTCAGAGTTCAAGACTCCAGCACATGAGCGGATGCTGCCCGCTCACACAGACTACAGACAAGTTTATTACCAGCCTCCATCCACACAGGAAAAGATGTACAGAGGCCCTGCTCCAACTATCCCCTTTCTGACAGCCCCGGATCCTAGAGAGTTCTCTAGACTGAGGATAGCTCTAGAGAACATTCTACCTGAGGATGCAACAGAACAGTTCAAATACCAAATCCTCACTGACCACCTGAAACTGGAGGAAGCACTCCTTGTGGTGGACTCATATAGCAACTCAAGGTTTCCATTTACAAATACCATGAGAGCCCTCAAAAAAATGTATGGCCAGCCCCACCATCTAGCATTACAGCGCATTGCCGAATTAATGGATGGTCCAAAACATTTGCAGTGGAGACGTGAAAGCTTTTCGGATGTTTGGACTCCAAGTGCGCTCCCTGGTTAGTATGCTGGAACAGCTGGGCCAGAAAGCCAATGTTGAGCTGGAGTGTGGGTCACATGTCTCCAGATTGATGAGTAAACTGCCACATGACCTCAGGTCCAGTTTCAAGAGGTGGATTAAATTTCTTCGTGTCAGCATCCCCACCTTATTGGACTTTGCAGATTGGCTTGAGTATGAGCTTCAGGTGCAGGAGGAGCACACCGACTATACTAGTCTGCCCAAAGTTTCATCACTGCAGAGAAAGGAGATGAGGAGAAACTCTAAGCAACCTCGTAAATCCACTACCATCCTCTTTGGTACAGAGAACCTGAAATCCAGCCCAGCCACACCAGCTCATCTACCCAAGCCAGCCGCTGCTAAGAGAGAAGGGATGAATGCTTACTGTCCATACTGCGAAAACAACAGACATTTCTTGAATGGCTGTGAGAACTTCAAGCTGCTCAGTAAAGAACAGAAAGTGACTTGGATTAAAAGTCAAAATAGATGCTGGCGCTGTGGACGTGGTCATCATGCTGCCAATTGCACACTCAAAGCCCTCTGTCCAACTTGCAACAGGAAACATCTGCAGGCACTACACAATGTAAATGAACAAAGTAGAGCCACAGAAGAAGCAGTTCCAGCTAGTGCAGTCTTATATGTGGATCGACCAACTTGTGACAACAAAATTCTGCTGAAGGTCACCAAAGTTCTGCTCCAAAATGGCCACAAATCCATGGAGGTATATGCAATTCTGGACGATGGGTCAGAACGGACCATTATCCTACAAGAAGCAGTCCAGAAGTTGAATCTGAAGGGACAGCCAGGGCACTTGGTTCTTCGCACAGTCAGGCAAGACACCCAGACCATTCACGGGGCAGCTGTGACCTTCACTGTGTCTTCAGTAGCATACCCAAGGAAGCCCTTTAGGATACGGAGTGCCTTCACAGCCAATAGCCAGGGCTTAGCAGAACACACACATCCAGTCAAGGTACTCCAGAAAAGGTACAAGCATCTTGCGGGCCTGCCACTGCAGCACCTTCACAAAGTGAAACCAGTGGTTCTCATTGGCTCCGACTGCCCTCACCTCATCACGCCGATCGAACCAGTTAGACTGGGTCCTCCTGGTGGCCCTGCTGCTGTGAGAACACGCCTAGGCTGGACACTACAAGGCCCAGCGCAGGAAATATCCAGCAGGCTTTCCCCACAGTAATGTCTCTTCACCAGCTTACGGCCTAGTAATGACCTTTATGTGAATGTGGAGAAACTGTGGAAAATGGACATTCTTCCATATCAGAAACGAGAAGGTACTGACAAGGTCACGGCAAGACCAAGAGTGCATCCAACTTCTCCAAGACAAAACAGTTAGAGTGGATGTTAATGGAATCCAGCGCTATGCTACCCCTCTTCTACGTACCAAAAATATGCCATGTCTACATGCACCCAAAGAAGCTGTCTTGCCGCAATTAAGGGGAATAGAGAATCGGCTCAACAAGAATCCTGAACAAGCTGCAGTCTACCAAGAGGAGATAGCCAGGTTACAGCAAGCTGGCTACATCACAAAACTCCATCCTGAACAGGTGGACCATTACAGAGAGAGAGTTTGGTACATCCCACATCATGTGGTGGAACACAATGGAAAGAAAAGGGTCGTCTTCAAATGTTCATTTGTTTACCAAGGTTACAAACCTGAACTAGTACTTGCTCCCAGGTCCACCACTCAGTCCTTCTCTGCTGGCAGTTTCTCCTGCGTTTTCGAGAGCATTCCATCCCCATTAGTAGTGACATTCGTGGGATGTTCCACCACCAAGTACGCCTATTACCTGAAGACAAACCACTACTGAGATTCATTTGGAGAGATCTTCAGAGAGATAAAGCACCAGATGTGTATGAATGGCAAGTTCTACCCTTCGGAACCACATGTAGCCCTTTCTGTGCAACACTCGCTCTACAGAAGCACGTCCTGGATAACAGTGAGTCTGAAGACACAAGGTTCTCAATAGAGAAAAACTTTTCTACGTTGACAACTGCCTTCAGAGTTTCACCTCAAGTGAAACAGCAAAAGATTTTGTTGACAGACTCAGCAACCTCTTCAGTTCAGGAGGCTTTGACTTGAGACAGTGGGCAAGCAATGATCCATCAGTCATCAGTCACCTGCCAGCTGATGCTCGATCCCACAGTAATATCCAGGGGCTCAGCGAAGGCCATCAAGATGTACAAGAGTCAACCCTCGGGCTACATTGGCATTGCTCATCGGACACTCTCTCCTATAAGCAACGTTGGATAAACCACCCACTTCCAACTATGCGGAGTATATACCACACCCTCGCTAGCCAGTATGACCCTATTGGCTATATTACGCCATTCACAACACGGGCCAAAGTGATTGTACAGAGGTTATGGGACAAGAAAAGAGAGTGGGACGATACCAGACTGCCTGAGGAACTGCTGAACTTGTGGAAAGCTTGGGTGAGTGAGCTGGATGATCTACAGCACATTGCATGGCCGAGAGTGTTACTGCAGCAAAGAATTAGATTACCCTACTAGCACCAGGCAGATCCATATTTTCTGTGATGCTTCAGAGCAAGCCTATGGTTCTGTCACCTACTTACGAACTGAAAGCCCTGAAGGTAAAGTGGAAGTAGCCTTTGTAGCTGCTAGATCTCGGGTAGCCCCGAAAAAAAACAGCAAACCATTCCACGGTTTGGAGTTATGTGCAGCAGTGACTGGCACCCAGCTCGCAAAGATTCTGAAGACAGAACTGACTTTGCACAGTGTCACCCTGTGGTCTGATTCCACAACTGTCCTAAACTGGTTGCTATCACCCTCCTGTCGTTTTAAAGTGTTTGTTGGCACTAGAGTGGCAGAAATCCAGGAACTCACAGAGTCTGATAAGTGGAAGTATGTGCCATCAAAGGAGAATCCTGCAGATGACATCACCAAGGGAAAATCTCTCTGTGAAATAAACCAGGAAAGCAGATGGAACAAAGGGCCCAAATTTCTCAGAGAAACAACTGACCACTGGCCAGAGACGCTGCCGTTAATGACCATTGATCAAGACGGTGAACTGAGAAAGCCAGTCTTCTGTGGTCTATCAACATCCTCCCCACCCATTCCTGATCCACAGAAGTATGATACATTTCCAGAGTTGCTAAAGGCTTACATCCAGCAAGTCAACGGGGCAGACACTAATATTCCAACCGCAGATGATTACAAAGAGGAAAGAACTTGCAGTCCTTCGTCAAAGCCAGTACGAGTCATTTCCAGAGGAACTGTCCTGCCTTAGAGCAGGTAAACCCTTGCCATGAAATAGCCACTTACTGTGCTTAGCTCCTGAATTTGATGAGGATACCAAACTCATACGAGTTGGGGGTCGGCTCCGTCAAAGCAGCTAACTGGAAGATGATGCTGTACATCCCCTTGTCCTCGAATCGCGTCACCCTCTCACCAAACTGATAATCAAGGACTATGACAATCAGCTGCATCACCCAGGGCCAGATAGGGTGTTCGCTGAACTTTGGAGGAAATACTGGGTGATACGGGGGCGAGCCACAGTCCGAAACCACCAACGACAGTGTCTAGAGTGTCAGAGATGGCGGGGACAACCACATCCCCCCAGAATGGCAGACCTTCCACCTTCTAGGCTAAGGATCCATCAACCTGTCTTCCTACTCGACAGGTGTGGATTGCTTTGGACCTTACACCATAAAGGTGGGACGTAGAACTGAGAAAAGATGGGGAATCATCTTTAAATGCATGACTTCACGTGCAGTTCACATTGACATTCTCACCAGTATGGACACTGATTCCTTCTTGATGGCTTTACGGCGATTCATTTCAAGACGTGGTAAACCCTTTGAGCTCCTAGCAGACCAGGGTACCAACTTTAAAGGAGGAGAAAGAGAACTAAGAAAGTCATTCAGTTCCCTTCACCCTGATCTCCAAACCCAACTCGCCAGCCAACAGATCAGATTCATCTTCAATCCACCCAATGCACCACCACTTCAGTGGATGTTGGGAGAGAGAAATACGCTCCCTAAAGGCTGCACTTCAAGTCACCATCGGCGCCCAGACGGTTACAGAAGAAGTACTGAGAACCGTCTTCATAGAGATAGAGAGCATCCTCAACTCCAAGCCCATTTGGCTATACCTCTTCGGACATTGCCGATCCAGATCCAGTGACTCCTAACATCTTGCTGATGGGGCGGTTGGATGCCTCATTACCGCAAGTGGGATATCAGGACACTGAGCTCCTAAGCCGTAGGAGATGGAGACATAGCCAGGTCTTGGCTGACCACTTTTGGAAGCACTTTATCCGCACTACTTACCCAATCTCCAGATCAGACAAAAATGGAAAACTGAAGAAGCTAACTTGCAGATCGGTGACACAGTCATGATTGTGGACCAGCAACTACCTCGTTCACTTTTGGCCCGTAGGCAGAATTGTTCAGGTCTTTCCTGGGTCCGACCAAAGAATTAGATCTGCAGAAATACGGATCAAAGACAAGACTTACACCTGACCCTGTAACCAAAATTATTTGTCTGCCCCCACTCCCTGACTAGCAATGACAATTTAAGTTGGCAAAATTCACACTGTGACTTTGGGGCGGCTGTAGAATGTGTTCCCCCTTAACACATGGACTCTTCCAGTCACCCTGTCATCCAGTGTAAAATGGACTATTCCTGAACTTTCCATCAGAGGTTCGCGAAGTGATGGAGAAGAGAGCAGGTGGATGAAAACGGGAAGGCAAACTGTCTGAATATTGTAGATAGTTTGTAGATTCATAAGTATTAGTCCAAATTAGAGGAATTTTATCGTTTGTGCGATAAAGTAAATATACTTTACTTTGTATACAATTTTTTTTTCCCTGTTAGTCTTGAACGTCTTTTCACAACCGTGACTAGACGTGTAAAAGACGTCAGAGTAAAAGACGTCAGTGGACGTCTATTCTACAACCTCTTTAAAACCTCTTAAAAACTACTTGGTGCACTTAAATTAATTATTGCATTATTAACCAAGGTGTAAGCACAGCTTTTGCATATTGAAAAAAGGATTTCATAGACATAGAGGGTCATGATGGACGTGTAAAATACGTCACCGTGACGTCCACTCACACAACATTAGGCTTTAGGGGGACGTTCGCAGAGGCCGTTTAGGGGGACGTCCTGGGGACCTTTTTTGTTAGCTGGGAGTGCTTGTTCGCAAATGTTTTATGTGATATGCCAATTTTGCGCATAGTGTGTGGTGTTTGGAGCGATTCGAAACAGTGAATCATTTTGCGAAGCATTTGGATCAATTGATCAAAGCTTCGAAAAGGTCAGTTTCACACTACTGGAAGTCAATACGGCAAGCAAATCAAAACGCAATTCAATTCTCATGTCAACGAACTGGAAGAAATGTGCAAAATATACCGATCCCTTGTTCAAATAAAGGCAATTTTAAGAATTATTTATACTGTTTATGAAAAAAAATAATAATGAAGAATAACATGAATTCAATAAATGTCTTTTTTTTAATTAGGAGACATGTATCGTAGACAAAACACTATTAATTGAATTAATCTGTTCCCTGCTAACACACGACGTAACACGGTTACGTAAACGTATTGGTTAATTTTTTGGTAATTCCGTGACTTACCAATTGACAACGTAACGACGACATGGCATGACCGTAATTTTATTACCATCACATTACCCCCTATCGCAAGCCGTTTTAGCATTTAAAACTTGTTTTTGAATATCCATAAAGCATAATTTCGGATAGTCACAATTGTAATTCGGATAGTCATAATTATAATTTTGACTAGTCACAATGGACAATTAGAGATATCTGCAATTATAATTGCACTAGTAAGAAATCGGATTAGAGATATCTCTAAATACTTTATGACTAATCAAAAACTCCATTTAAGATATCTGTAATTACTTTATAGATATCGTCAATAGACGCGTCATACATCCGCAAATGTAATTGGAGATATCTCTAATTCAATTTCGACTAGTCACAATTATAGTTTAAAGATATCTGAATTGCAATTGCTCCTAGTCGAATTGCTCCTGTGTGACGTCAGAATAAATTTACTCTGCTCCGACCTCGCCTACTCTACTAACTGCTAACAACATAATAAAAGTCTGCTTTTGTTGTCACGGAGAGAAAAGCTACTGGATGAAGTGCCTCATGGATTATTAAATAAATCTGGATGCAGCCTTGTGTGGTAAAAGATCTCCAGCGTGTATGTGGTTATAGCGCTGTTTTAATTGAATCATGTTGCAAAATAGACCCAATGCAGTGTAATGTTCAATAAAGGCAGAAAATCACAAACGGCTCGTCTGAATTTATTTTATTATATATTTAGACAATGAAAAAACAATTTATTTATTTAGGGCTATTTATTTATTTATTTAAAGAAAGATAGGCCTACCTTTAAAAAAATGTAAGGTAGGCCTAATTTGCAGATTTGTTCTTGCCATTCATTCTGACTTTTTTTTTCTCAGAATTGCGATAGCTATATAGGACAATGCGAGATAAAAAAAAAAAAAATAGAACTGTGAGATAAAAAAGTTGCTATTTCTTTCTTTATTTATTAATTTCTTAATTAATTAATTTCTTTATTTAGTGGCGGGAACGAGCTTCCATAAATAGCCCACAAGGTGGGAGTATTGTATTGTATTATAGCTAGAGATCCTGGATGATGATATTCTGTTTTTTAAATCCACACACGTCTCAAAATTACGATATAAAACAGGACAAAAGCCTATTTTAGTCCTCTCTGTATAGCCTACCACTTTTACACATGCTCCAGACACATTTTTATTTCCATAATCTTGAATTACTTCTGTATAAAAACAGTTTAAAATCACACCAAAGACGCCTTATACAAACTGCGGATGACAACAGTTTCCAAGCCAGGATTGGTTAAATAAAATGCTTAAGGTGGGGCTCAACAAAGGTGTATTTGCATGCACATTGTAGGTATCTATGAACATATTTTTTACTATTCAAATTGTTAATTCCAGATATCTACATTGCAATTATACCTAGTCACAAAGCTAAATGCAGATATCTCTAAATATAATTCTTCCTAGTCAAAAATCTGATTTGGATATCCGTAATTAAATTGCAGATATCTTTAAATGGGTTTTTGACTAGTCCATAATTCCAATTCAAGATATCTACAAATGTAATTTGACGAGTCATAAATGAGTCATAAATGAATTGCAGATATCTACAAATGTATTTTGGATATCTTTAAAAATGTTGAATTAAAGATATCTTAAATTGTATTTTGACTAGTCAAATCATATTTAAAGATATCTTGAATTGGGTTACGACTAGTCAAAACTAAATTTGAAGATATCTCTAATTGAATTATCACTAGTCAACTTGTAATTTGAGATATCTCCAATTAGAGTTTTGACTAGGCAAATCATATTTAAAGATGTCTTGAATTGGAATTACGACTAGTCAAAACTAATTTGAAGATATCTGCAAATATTTTTTTCAATGGAAGTCAAAGGAAGATTATGACTAGTCGTAATAGCATTGTAGATATCTGGAATGTGTATTATGACAATTCAAAATAACATTTTAGATATCTTAATTCCAATTTACAACGAGTCATAATTGCAATATAGATATCTGGAATTACAATTGGGACTATCCGAAATTATATTTATGGATAGTCAAAAACAACAGTTTTTAAATGCTAAAACGGCTTGCGATATTCCTTTCACTTTTCCGGTTGCCACCACGACGAAACTTTGGTCACCAGTTTACGTTGCAGTTACGTAACAGTTACGTAATGTTGTTAGCTGGGTTGGACTTCCTCTTAGAATAGAATCGTCTCCTCCCAATTTTATAGCAGTCAAATATTGAGATAAACTTTATAAAGTATCATCTATTTATATTAAATTAATATATTAAATTGGTATCTTCCCTGAAACCCATTTTACGACCATTATTGAGCCGATTCTTTTCAATCAGCTGGAATGTTTCGGGACATTCTACAAACCCGATTCCAAAAAAGTTGTATACACCGTACAAATTGTGAATAAAAAACAGAAAGCAATGATGTAGAAGTTTTAAAATTTCAATATTTTATTCAGAATACAACATAGATGACATATCAAATGTTTTTTAAACTGAGAAAATGTATCATTTTAAGGGAAAAAATAAGATGATTTTAAATTTCATGGCATCAACACATCTCAAAAAAGTTGGGGACAAGGCCATGTTTTCCACTGTGTGGCATTCCCTCTTCTTTTTATAACAGTCTGCAAACGTCTGGGGACTGAGGAGACAAGTTGCTCAAGTTTAGGAATAGGAATGTTGTCCCATTCTTGTCTAATACACGGCTTCTAGTTGCTCAACTGTCTTAGGTCTTCTTTGTTGCATCTTCCTCTTTATGATGCACCAAATGTTTTCTATGGGTGAAAGATCTGGACTGCAGGCTGGCCATTTTAGTACCCGGATCCTCCTTCTACGCAGCCATGATGTTGTAATTGATGCAGTATGTGGTCTGACATTGTCATGTTGGAAATGCAAGGTCTTCCCTGAAAGAGACCACGTCTGGATGGGAGCATATGTTGTTCTAGAACTTGGATATACCTTTCAGCATTGATGGTGCCTTTCCAGATGTGTAAGCTGCCCATGCCACACGCACTCATGCAACCCCATACAATCAGAGATGCAGGCTTTTGAACTGAGCGCTGGTAACAACTTGAGTTGTCCTTGTCCTCTTTAGTCCCGGATGACACTGTGCCCCAGTTTTCCAAAAAGAACTTAAAATTTTGATTCGTCTGACCACAGAACAGTTTTCCACTTTGCCACAGTCCATTTTAAATGAGCCTCGGCCCAGAGAAAACGCCTGCACTTCTGGATAATGTTTAGATATGGCTTCTTTTTTGACCTATAGAGATTTAGCCGGCAAACGGCTACTTTTTTGGAATCGGGTTTGTAAGTTTTAACGTGGCATAATGCATTTAAACGGTGTTTTAAAAGACTAAACTCAGTAAAACACATTATTAATAAAGTATTATATTCACAGACAAGCAGATGAGTCCAGAATAAGAATGCAATGCGTTTAATCACGCGTTAAGTGTTTTCCTCCCATAGAAGGCCATTAGACTAAAAGGAAAATGCTTAACGTGGTGTAATGCATTAAAACGTGTTTTAAAAAGCTGACTTAACTCAGTAAACATTTTTTAATAAAGCATTTTATTTACAGAGAAGCAGGTTATGGGAGAAAAATGCTTCGTTCGTATTCTGGGCTCATATCTGCTTGTCTGTGAATATATCGCTTTATTAATTATTTGTTTACTGAGTTTGGTCTTTTTAAAACACCGTTTTAATGCATAAGTCCACGTACTTTGACGTTAAATGCTTTTGAATGTCCCAATGATTAATTTGTTAATTTGACTGGTCCAGATTAAACTTGCAGTAAACGTCTCTTGATTCAATTATAGTGAGTCAAGTTAACAATAAACAACTGCATTATAGTAAAGGCTTTGTAAAACTGCACAGAATTTTTAGCTTTTTAATCAACATACTCTGTCCTACACCAACTACACACACATATCCTATGCATAGCCCCAGGTGCAGCCCCGCCTCGATCTGCAGGCTGCAGCCGAAGGTGCTTGGTTCGTTTCCGGAGTTTTTTTTTTAAATCGATTCGAAAGAATCGATTCCAAGAATCGATTCCTCACTGTTATTTTCGATTTTTTTTTTTTAATACCATCTCTTTTGGAATCGATTCCGATTCTTATTGTTTTTTTTAGATTTTTTATATCTACACCGGGCGTGACAAAGGTCTTGTTGCAAAATCCATTTGTCCTTCCTATTAGACGTAGCCTATTGCGAGTGCTGCTTGGTCATTTACTTCGTGTTTTGTGTTTCCTGCTGAGAGTGTGATCTTGGTGGCCACTGATGACCGGGATGCCCTGCCACATGCGTTGGGGGTCAGAGTTGGAAAAGTGTTCCTCTATTTGCGAGGCAGTGAGTGAGTTGGCCTCTGAGATAAATATTGAAAAGGACTAATACAGGATAATAAAGTATAGCATCATGCTGTAAGAATGTCACATATCTTGAGGTAAATATTGATTTTGTTTCAAAATATCATTGGAGATGCAATTTGTAAAAAATTAAATTAAGACAATATTTTTAAAACATAAAAAAGTATTATTTCATATTGATGTGTAAAATATTCCAGCCCTTTAAAGGGGTAGGCAAGTGTTAATCAGGGGTTTAAGGGTCTGTGAAAATATTCATTATTCACAACACTTTGAAGAAGGGGCCTTATAGGAAATAGTATGGGGCTTGTATAATGAATAGATTTAAAAAAAAAAAAAAATTCCTTTAAATCAACGAACTTCTGCTGTCTGTTTGCACATTACATTATGAATCTACATATGTTTCTCTACTCACAAACTTCATCTTTATCTGTAGAAACATTTTCACAGAATTTCCAGTTGTATAACTTTGTTTGGCTTATCTAAACTGTTGATTCCTTCCTCAGGTGTTTTTGTGGATGATATAAGCGGAGTGTCAGTGTCTGTGATGGAGGGAGATTCAGTCACACTATACACTGATGTTAAAACAAACCAGCAAGACATAATTAAATGGTATTTCAGTGACACTCGCATCGCTCAAATCAGTGGAGATCTCAGTTTGATCTGTACAGATGTTCAGTGTAATGAAGGTACTGAGAGATTCAGAGACAGACTGAAGCTGGATCATCAGACTGGATCTCTGACCGTCAGAGACCTCACAACCACAGACTCAGGACTTTATCATCTAAAGATCATCAACAGCAACAGCATCAGGGAAAAGACATTCAGTGTTACTGTTCATGGTGAGTCATTTAATACATTTACTTATACATATTTTATATTATATATATATATATATATACATATTTCTTTGTATATATATGTATATATACATATTTCTATACATATTTGTTTGAATGAGGATTTGATGTAAATAAGTTTATAAAATTTGCACAAAACAGAGGTACATGTTGGTTTTTAAAGAGCTGTTGGATTTGGTTTGTGTTTCAGATGTTCCTGCTGATGAACGAGATAAAATGAAGAGGAAGTCAGTGAAGGAGGGAGAATCTGTCACTTTAGATCCTGGTACCCCCAAATTATTTGATGACATGATATTTTAATGACATTTGCATCGCTGAAATCAGTGAAGAACCCAGAATGATCTGTACAGATGTTCAGTGTAGAGATTCAGAGACAGACTGAAGCTGGATCATCAGACTGGATCTCTGACCATCATGAACACCAGAACCACAGACTCTGGAGAATATAAACTGAAGATCAGCAGCAGCAGATTCAGCATTATTAGGAGCTTCACTGTTAATGTCACCGGTGAGTATCATTTAGTTTATTTCCCCTGAAATGTTTTAAAGGTCAAGGTTTTTTTTTTTTTTTTTTTCATTCTTGAATTCTTTTTAAAAAAGTGAGCTTTGAGTCAGGTATCAAGTAGGGTTGCAAAGGGGTGGGGACATTTCTAGAAACTAAAAATAAAATAAAAATAAAATAAAATGCTGAAAAAAAAATTCACAATTTCTGTAATGTTTCTGAAATTCACCTCTTTGCAACCCTAGTATTAAACTATTGTGTAGATCATCACCTTCAGGTCAAGTGACTCATTTTAACATATTTTTTCTGACAGCTCAATGATGTGATGCTATTTTAGGTGATGTTCTCCAAAAACACACTCACCACTTATCAGTTAAAGTAATATCATACAGCTGATGACTAAAGCAGAAAAGTGTAAAAACTTGAAAAAAACATTTGTAAAATGGATTGTAATTTGCTCTTATTTACTCTTTCAGTTTCAGGTTTGTCTGCAGGTGAAAAAGCAGGAATATGTGCTGCTGCTGTCCTGCTGCTTATAGCTGCATGTGTTTGTGTGTTTTATTTTTAAAAGCGTCGAGTAAACAGAAAAGGTGAGTATTATATTAGTGATGGGAAGTCTGTTTTTTTTTTTTTCTCTCTGTGAACTGGTTCTTTCAGACCGCTTGTTTCAAAAACTCGGTTCAAAAAGTGATTCAATTTACTAGCCGATCATTTTTGTGGCCCAGTTTGGGTAATTTAATACCCAATCTGTCAAAACTTGTATTTTCCTATAGGTGCACACTTAAAGTACTTTGTAATCAATGTCCCTCTCGGTTGAAGTCATTCGTTCCAATACATTTTATTTTTTTTACTTTTTGCTGTTCATCATTAATATATATATGTAATTGTGATTAATCGCATCCAAAATAAAAAATTTTGTTTACATAATATATGTGTGTGTACTGTGTATATTTATTATGTATATATAAAGACACACACATGCATTTATATATTTATGAAAAAATGAGTTATGTTTATATATTTAAAATATTTCTATATAATATCAATTATATAAATATAGATATATACGTGTAAATATTTTCAAATTATATACTGTATGTGTGTGTATTTATATAGACATAATAAATATACACTGTACACACACACACATATATTACATAAACAAAACTTGCGATAAATCATGTGACGGCACTATATATATATATATATACTCTAATTATACCAAAGTAGTGTGTGTTTAATTGAGTAGTGTGTGTTTTTGTTATTGTTGTTCAAACAGACACCAGGACGCAGCACAATGATCAGGTAAGATACTATGAGCACTTAATCGGCACTGTTCTTACTGTTTTACTTCATAATAAACAATGGTGTGGATACATTTTCATTATTGTGTAATTATATTATTCCAATAATTGATTTAATAACATTATTATGAGAATTATTTTCAATATTTGTTTTTGTTATTTTATTTTATTTTTTTAAAAGCACAAGGTTGCCAATACTTTTGGCCGCAACTGTATATTACTGTAGAACAGAAGATGACAGTGTAATGCAGTTTATCATATTCATTAATATTTAGGAAAAGAACACCATATGTTCTGCAAACATAAAAAAGAAATACACTTACAGTTCCTAGTCTATTTTTTTGTGTAAGTGAATCATTAGTCCTGTTCATGTCTTTTACCTTTAGTGAATGTGTTCATGTCTAATTTGTCGCCTGATCTGAATGACGTTCCATGGTGGTGTTTTCTTACAGGCTCTAGACTGATCACTTCCAGTGTCCTTAATAATTTGTGCTCCCTGAAGAAGAATGACGTTCCACTAATGATGGATGCTCCAGTGCTAATGACAATGACTCCTCCTCTAATCACACTGATGTTCCAGTGAATGAACGCCACCAATGACTCGTCCTCTAATCACACTGATGCTCTGAGAACACCACCAATGACTCGTCCTCTAATCACACTGTGAAGAACACCACCAGTGACTCTTCCTCTAATCACGTTGAGATTGAGCCTGCGTCTGCCAGTAAGATCTAACATTACTAATTATTTTGATATGTTCATGTGAAGTGGAGAGAGGATAGAGAACAGATAAATTTTCTTGTTTCCAATCCTCTCTTCATCATAAGACAATCTCTTGCTGCTCAGAGAATAGTGTCATCATACCAAGACTTTAGATGTCACTTCCAATATCAAGTGAAATTTCACCTCAACTTTAGTTTCAGCACCACACTAAGAACTAATGATTTTTGGTATTACTCATTTAAATAATAAATGAAAGCATGTGGCCTAAATATTAAGTTATTTAAACTTAAATTCAAAAAAGAAAATTAAACTCAGTTTAAACTGAGTTTTAAACTGAGTTTTTGACATTTTTCTGTAGAACTTTGTTGAAGCTGCTGAAGTGACTCACACATAGTCTTTGTTATATTTTAACTGATACAATATCGCATTTCTACAATATCGATATACCAACCGTGCTATTTGACAGCAAGTTTACGCACATCACAATCCTACATGTCTGTGCCTCCTGTCACTCACTCAGGCCCTGTTTACACTTGGTATTAAGGCTGCATTTACACAGCAAATGGCCAATTCAGATTTTTTCCAACCGTGACAGTATCCAATTTTTCTGATGACCCGCTTACATCTTCGTTCTATTAAAAGTTACCTGTATCCGATATCTGCATCCCAGACAGTAAGCAGTTTCGGCCCAGATCCCGCCAGCATTTGGCCCGCGTGAAATCCATGCGGGCCAGATGTGGGCCAGATCTGGGCCGAAACTGCTTGCTGTCTGGGTATTTACACTACACGGGCTTAACTTGAAAACTGCTCAACAATGTTTACACAGTTGTCAAGGATATGCAAAGCAAATCGTTTTCAAAAGTCTACATTTTGGTCCGTTTACACTTAAACACAACCCTGGAATTTTCAAACTAAAAATGGGGTCTGCAACATTTTCGAAAGCCTCCTTTAATTTTGAAGGTCGAAAACGCCAGAATAGTGTAAACGACATAACTGTAGCAAAAGTTATGCGTGTTAAACTTTTATAACAAAAATGCACTAGTGTAAATGGGGTGTGTCTCAATCAGTTCCCTTGTTCAGTAGTCAGGGCACTGATCAGGGATTGGCCATTTTAAGGGCTGTCTCAAGTGCGAAATCCTTCCAGTGCACTGGAACATTCGCTCCATGAAAAATCCCACAATTTACGGCAAAAACTAGGGAGCATCGGCGCTCACTATGCTCTTTTACTGGAAATAACATCACATTTCTGAAGCATGAAACATAAACCACATGAGTTAAGTTGATAAATTTAATGACAAGTGATAGAAGATTTGAAAAGACAAATTGTTTTTTAGTATATTTCAACATAAAAACACACATCGCTAGACAGGTAATAACCACATCTAATTAACGTTTATAATTAATATTCGGCTGAATGTTGCAAGAACATATAACAGAATGATGTGTTTAAAGGAAAAT
The DNA here is from genome assembly GCF_018340385.1 of Cyprinus carpio. Lineage (NCBI taxonomy): Eukaryota > Metazoa > Chordata > Actinopteri > Cypriniformes > Cyprinidae > Cyprinus > Cyprinus carpio. Next base: position 491,716 of record NW_024879381.1, read on the forward strand.
GCCACCTTTTTACCATATTTCACGACGTTCTTCCCTCAACTTAGACGAGTTGATACATACCTCTCCTGTCTCAGTGCGTACTCTTAATCGCTGTAGCACGCGGCACCATATGTTGGTGTTAAGCTTAGCACCATTCATTCCTTAGGATCCGAACAGGGATGAATTTAGAAGCTACCGAATATTTCCATGTTTTCCCTATTTAAAGATGGTTACATTAGTAGTTACACGAGTAAGTGTGGTGGCACAAAATAAAACATGGCGATTTTCTAAGCGGATAAAAAATTGTAACTATAATACTATAATAAAAGTTCACAGTAGTAATGATATTACAGCGCTGAGGTCAAAGTGTTGCGAAGTGCTCTTCCACCATACATTATAGTTATAATTTTTTATAGGGAAAACATGGAAGTGTTTGGTTGCTTCTAAATTCATTCCTTTTTGGATCCTAAGGAATGAATGGTGCTAAGCTAAATGCTAACATAGTTGCGCCACGTGCTACAGCGATTAAGTGCACGCACTGAGACGGGAGAGGTACATATCAGCTCGTCTAAGTTGAGGGAAGAACATAGTGGAATATGGAAAACAGTGGAGTTTTCCTTTGAAGAGAATAAAAAATAATATCAAAATTAGATTGGTCTCGCCTGTTGTTTATTAATTCCAGTGATGACGTTCTACTCTGTTGTCCATTGACACTGTACGTAGTCATGAAACTGGAATTCGAGTGAACACTGCCCCACGTGCAGTGAGTCAGTGAACTTACCAGTGACTGAATTCATGTACACAGTCTACTGATTCATGAGCTCGGAAGCTAGGGAGCTGATTGAGACGCTCCCAGGGCCTCAGAATTCTGACAGTTTCTATAGCAACTGGGACAACCAGCAGCTGCATTGATGCAGTGACTTTACAGATGAACCGTTGGCTCTTTTATTCAGAAGACGTGGTTTTTGTCGATAGAGTGGCCATATTGGGCGTTGCATTTTTCCCTGTTCAAAACTATACGAGTGACACATCTTGGGTATTCTATAATAGTTGGTAATATCTGATCTGTGCACGGGTGCATGCACAGATCCGATTCATATCAGATTTATTTTCACATATGAATGAGGCCTGAAACCAATCTGAGAGTATCAGAAATCCATGTTCTTTTTTCCTACTTACACGTTCGCGGGCCATATCCGACCTGTGCCACATGAGAGGAAAAAAAAAATCTGAATTGGGCGACTTGAACCATGCAGTGTAAATGTATCCTAATTATATGCTTTTTGGTATGTATGTTAGGTAGATAGGATAAGGGGTAGACGAGGGAATTAAATTCAGGTTTTTTAATGTGTTTTTTATGTGTATTTTCGACCACTTCGGTCCTGATTTCTTTTGAGGGGAGTGTCTGTTTGACTTTTGTGGTTTTTATATGTATATTCGGTGACACTCATCTCATTCAGTCCTGTTGAAGCGTTCTGTTACGGCCCGCCACAATCTGATCTAGAACTCAATACTCGTGCATTGTTTACTGCCATGATGGCACACGTACATCACAGAGACGTCTATTTGACGTCTGTTTTTACATCTGCAAGACTTGAGCAAATAAATATGTAATATTATGTCAAAATACCTGTCTTGGGGAGTATCCTCATAAACAGTCTGCTACGTCTTAAAGGAACGTAAACAGCAAGAAATCACCTGCATCATTATTATAGATCCACTCAGTCTTAAAGTGACAGCTGTGACATTAATGTAATTTAAACAACAAAAGACAGAGTGAAAGTCATTGTTAGACCTGACTGAAAAACTTCAAGCACTGGTTTTATTTTGTATATTTGTTTTATTGTATTTATTTGTGCCATTGGTTGTGATTTGTTTATTTGTTTTTATTTTCTTACTTGACCTCACTTGAGATGTGTTTGAAAGAAGCTAGTGGCTTTTTGTGAAAAACCTACTTGAGGGTTTAACTCAATTAAGACAGTGCAGTAACTACAGTAAACTAATACAGTACTGCAGTAAACTACAATAATGTAATTATGAAATAATCATTTTCATTTTAAAGTTCAGTTGTACTACAACATATTGTACTTCTGTCTTAGAAATAATAATAATAATAATAATGCTAACATTTTACAATAAGGTTCATTAGTTTACATAAACTAAGAATGAACAATACTTCTACAGAATTTATTATGACAAGTGACGTGACATACAGCCAAGTATGGTGACCCATACTCAGAATTCGTGCTCTGCATTTAACCCATCCAATGCACACACACACAGCAGTGAACACACATCTGGAGCAGTGGGCAGCCGGCACCCCGGGAGGGAAGTTGGGGGTTTGGTGCCTTGCTCAAGGGCACCTCAGTCATGGTATTGCCGGCTCGAGACTCTAACCAACAACCTTAGGGTTAGGAGTCAAACTCTCTAACCATTAGGCCACGACTTAATCTTAATTAATGCTAATTATTAATCTTAGTTAATGCTAATTTCAGCATTTACTAATGCATTATTAGAATCAAAAGATGTGTTTGTTAACATTAGTTAATGCACTGTGAACTAACGTGAACTAACATGATCTAACAATGAATGATTGTATTTTTATGAACTAACATTAACAAAGATGAATAAATACTGTAAATAAATGTATATTCTTCATTGTTTGTTCATGTTAGTTAATTGTACATTAACCAATGTTAACAAATGACACCTTATAGTAAAGTGTTACCATAATAATAATAATAATAATAATATCATATTCAAACTGTCTGTCTTCCTAAAATGTAATGTGGACTGAGACACTATCAAACTAACAAAAAGTGCACAAGATTGACTTTCATACATATTTTTAATGACAAAAATGTCTTAGTTTATAGTATTGTATTAAAGTTGCAGCATTGGGAAAAAAAAAAAAAAAACTACACTGTAAGACCTATAAATGCCTTGACATACCAGTTATTTTGTCCCATTTGAGGACATGCACTTAAAGTTGCTAGCATTGGCTGTTTACATTTAAATGTTGTACAGATGGGCGCACAGCTGCAACAGAAGAGATGCAGAAAAACTGCTGCTGCAAGTGTTGTTAATTGATATTGTTGACGTTAATACAAAAGACTGATATTATGTTGTTATTGTCCCGTGTTTTTTTTTTCTTTTTTACTTATCCATCATCTTACCAAGCAAGCTGCCATTAAGATCAACCGTCTTTACACAATAACACCAACCAGCGTTAACCAGCTCGAGAAACCATTTACTTCATAGTACATTCTGTATGCATGAATGATGAGGGTTGTGTTTGAATTATGAAATAGCATGTGAAACACCTAATACCTTAGTCCTCAGGAAAAGTGCAACAGCACATGATAAAACAACAACAAATAGTCATGTTTTATAGTCTTCATGCATTTGTTTTATATCTTTGTTGAAATGTGGAAAAAATCACAGTGAAACTTTGTGAACAAAACATTTTGTGATATTATGAAGTGGTGCTGATTATTTATGTAATGACTGTATTTTTTGTGTATAATCCTCTGATGGTGCCTTTGCTTCTGATTTTATACATTTTTTATTTTTTGTATTGTATTTGTACTTTTGTATTTTAAGTTTTTGTATGTTTTTTATAAGTTTTATACAACTGTTTGTGTTTTTCTGTAATAAAGGACATTAAAACATTAGACTGAGTGGAATCTGTGAGTTTGTTATTATTATTTCTTTTCTCAGAAAAGTATTCAAAAATAACTGAATAACTTAAAGTTACACTGAGTTATTAGAGCAATCATTGTGTGTGTCTTCACATTCTGAAATGTAACTTCAAATTTGATGGACTGAAACGTTCACCTTTTAAGGTTTTAGGTTTTTACTCTGTCAGTTTCTGGTTTTGACACTAGAGGACGTTTCAGTGATATATTATTCACTGCTTGTAGTACACTCACGATATGTATAAAAGAAATATTATGCAATTTATAACAAATGTTTGATGTCTTTAAAAAAAAAAAAAAAAAAAAAAATCAATAGGAAACAACTAGTAGTGAGTGACCATTAATAATAACCCAAACACATCATCCATATAAATTTGTTGCTGTTGTTGTTTTTGTGATTCTCACCAGTCCAGGAACTCAACCAAAGACTCTGAATCTTAAGGGCCCTATTTTAACGATCTAAACGCAAAGTGTAAAACGGCGCAAGTGCACTCAGGGCGTGTCCAAATCCACTTTTTTTGCTATTTTAACGATGGAAAAACGGTTGGCGCGTCCGGGTGCATGGTCTAAACGGATTGTCCCTATTCTCTTAATGAGTAATGGGTGTTTTTTGGGCGTAACATGCAATAAACCAATCAGAGTCTCATCTTCCATTCCCTTTAAGAGCCAGTCGCACTTGTGACATGACGGATAACATACTTCTAGACTGAAATCACTTCACACTCCAGCACAGGTGGTGGCGGTATGCACCATAAAGTTGGTATGCGACCCGCCAATAAATCCAAAGAAGAAAAAGAAAAAGAAGATTTTGGAAAGCGCAAAGACAGAACCAGGGTGGCAGGGTTTCATATTTTATTGAAGCATCCCTGGGCGCCGCCATTGGCTAGCGGACCCCCACCTGCTGTTAGCATTCCACTGACTCCCATTCATTTTGGCGTCACTTTGACAGCGAATAACTTTACATCTGAGGCGTTTAAAGATTTCATTTGTCCATTCATTATTTCTAAAGAAACAAAAAAATGTATAAAAGCCTCATTACCTTGAATCTTACGTTATGGCCCCGTAGAAGCAGTTTTTGTAAAAATAGGCTAACGATTGAGTCATAACCTGCGACTCTCTGTCGCACAGTAGAGAATTTACCGTATGGACAGGAGGAGAAGCTCGCAGGCAATCTTTTACTGTCTATGA